>NW_012267405.1:194130-195016 GCF_000151885.1 Dipodomys ordii
CCGGCGCCCCGGGAGGGGGGCGCTGCCGCCGCCCTCACCGGCTTCCTTGGCAACGCACAGAATAGAAAAGGAAAGGAGAAAGATGAAACGAAAGTCGGGTTCCCAAAAATCACAAAAGGCAAGCTCGTTAGCTGTCCGGAGCCCCGCAAGGCTGCGGGCCCGCGCGGGCTCCCCGCGCCCCGGAACTCACCGTGATGCGTGGGATGTTTTTCTTCCCCTGATAAGACATGTCTCTCCTGGGAAAAAAATTAATTTGCAGAGGGCAGCCTCAAGGAGCAAACGCGATTGCCGGAGAGGCTCTGATTGTGTGTGTGCAGGGCCGGCCTGGCGGCTCGCAGAGCTCAGAGCGTCAGGGACAAACGCAGCCCGCGGGCTCCCTTTCTTCCTCTCCTCCAACACAGCCCTAGCTAGGGCGGAAAAAGAGAGAGAGGGAGGGAGAGAGAACGGGAGGGAAGGGGGTGGAAATAAACTACAGCAATAAAAGCCTCGGTTCCAGGCTGCCACCGCGGCGCATGCGCCGCCAGCCACTCCCTTTCCTCTCAGGCAAAAGCCATCCGCTTCGGGAGAGACGCTCCCTGATTGGCCACGATCGTGGGATATGCAAATGAGGCCGGAGGGGCGGGCGCGGCGCCAGAGCGCGAAATGCTGCAGTGTGCGGCGGAGGGCGGCGGTCGGTGCGTGCGCCCGCGCGGGGCGCGCGCCTTTCGCGCCCTTTCTTTGGGCCCAGACTGCGGGAGGGGCGGGGGAAAGGGGAGCGGCGTCCCGGAGGCAGCATCCGCAGCACAAGGACAATGGCGGGGTAGTCGTTCGGGGCGTGGGGAGGGGGCGCAGCCCGAGACGGAGGGGCTTCGGTTCAAGGCCGGGCGGCCCGCACACGCCCGCCCGC
>NW_012267405.1:195401-218201 GCF_000151885.1 Dipodomys ordii
GGGCAGGCCGCAGCCCTCGCAGCGGGCCCCGCCCTGACGCCGCCTTTGTGCCTGCCGGCCACCGGGAACTTGGGGTCCGGGGCGGCCACGCCCACCGGGGGGACAGGGGGCGCAGCCGCCCGCACTTGCCGATCTGCCCGGGAAGCTGCTGGAACCCCAGCACCGAGGCCACTGCCGAGGCCCTGCGGGGCTGGAAGGGAAGAAAGGGGCTGTCAGGGGAAGGAGAGCTGAGACCCCAGCGGAAGGGGAAACTAAGTCAGAGGAAGCCCCCAGGGCCTAGCCTCTGGGCCCGGGCAGAGCCGCCCTCGGCTTTGGCCTGGCTGGCCTCCCCTCCCGGAGAGGGAACATCTGGACAGGTGCAGCTGGGCTTGTGGAGCTCCCAGACGTCCAT
This sequence comes from Dipodomys ordii, assembly GCF_000151885.1. Taxonomy (NCBI): domain Eukaryota; kingdom Metazoa; phylum Chordata; class Mammalia; order Rodentia; family Heteromyidae; genus Dipodomys; species Dipodomys ordii. Next base: position 195,793 of record NW_012267405.1, read on the forward strand.
ACAAACCCCTGTGTCCTCTAGGCCGTCAGGCAGCCTTGGAGAGGGGAAAACAGCGTTTAACCGGCTCACACCTACTCAGCAAATAGAAGCCAAATAAACAGAGCTCATCCTGCAGCCGCCTGGGTTTTATATCACGGCATCTTTTCCTGCACGTGGCCACGGTGGCTCTTGTTGGTTCTAGTCAGGACAGGTGCACACCTCACCTTTCATTCCTATTTCTCATTCTGAAGTCCCAGAAGAGGACCGTGGGGCTTGCAGCAAGCTTCCCTGGTAAATGTATTCCACTTAGCTGTGAATCTTAAAAAGAAATCAAGTGTGTCCGCCCCCCCCCCAACCATCTGACACCCAGAACAGCTGGGCTGACGTTCTTGGCTTTTGGTGTCTGCCAGCAATGACTAGATTCTCAAGTCTCAGCATATACTTGGCTTTCCTACCTGAGAAAAGCAGCTGCAGGTTTCAGGCAGCAGTCTGGGGGTATAGGGGAGAAGATCCTATGCAATCAAAAGAAAAGAACACCTTGGCAGGGAAGTAATGAGGTTCAAAATGGTCTATAGTTATATTATTTGTGTCTACTATACTTTCCTGTTCCTGATTCGTTTGATCTTAATGAGTTTAAATATATCCTGTTATTTACCAATTTGCCATGGCATCTTTTGTAATAAAAGCTCCAAGGAGCTCTTAGAAGTCTTATTTGTATCACCTTAATTCTACAGCCATTAATGTGAGGTTCTTAGTCCACGATAATTAACATTAATGTCCAGAAATGCTAGGTTTACGTTGATTTTTCTGGTCTGGAGCCTAAGACAACACTTGCAACACGGAAGAGCCCATATACTTCAGTCAACCCCAGGAAATAACAGTGATCTGCATTTGTGTGTGTATGTATATATTTGTGGCAGTCCTGGGCCTTGAATTCAGAGCCTGGGCACTGTCCTCTTTCACATGAGCTACAGCTCCACTTCTGGTTTTTTGCTAGTTATTTTTTTTCTGCTTATGTGGTGCTGAGGAATCGAACCCAGGGCCTCATGCATGCAAGGCAAGCACTGCACTCTACCACTGAGCCACCTTCCCAGCCCCTTTTTCTAGTTATTTAGACATAAGAGACTCACAGACTTTTTCAGCCTGCACTGGCTTTGAACCTAGATCCTCAGATCTCAGCTCCCTGAGTAGCTAGGATTATAGGCGTGAGCCACCAGTGCCTGGCTTGTGATCTGCATCATTTCTTACCCTACTTACCAAACTATGCAAAGCAGAAAATTCCAAGGGGCTTGACAAGAACTGTACACCCAGTCTACCCTACATCTTTCTTTATACTCTGGGGAAAAGCGCTCAATGAAGATTTCCTGTGAAGTTACACATTCAGACTCTTCTCCAGGTTGACTTCTGAATGTTAAAAAGAAATTGTCTGCCCATAGCAATAAGATGGCTGATTGTGCGCTGTGACCACCCTTCCCAAGCCCCTGCCTCCACACTTTTCAGCCAGCAGAGGGCAAGGCCAGGGTGTCTGAAGTGTGAACGTTAAGGTGATAGCAACTCCCCAGCCATTTGGAGTGTGGAACTAGTGCGGGGCACAGGCTGCCCCTTCAAGTGGCTTCATGTCCCCACCCAGTGCCTTTGGTGTAAACACAAAAGGCCTCAGAGCCAACCTCCATGGTCCTCAGAGCGTACCTTCTCCTGTGTGCTCTGTTCCCCTCCCTTCCTTTCCCCAGGGTACTTCCTTACAAACATCACCTGTCTCCCCTCTAACTCCTTGAGCACCTCTTTCCGCATTGCCCTTTGCTGTGACACTCCTCCTGATGGCTTCTGATTGGTTCCCTGTCCTTTCCATCAAGACTATGATGCCTAATATCTGAGCGATTCCCAATCCTCTTCTTCCAGTAGCCCATACCCTCTCCGGTCCACAGCAGGTGTCCTCCGCACCTGCTAACAAACAGGTGTTGTCCGTGCACTGCGATGACAGGGACAAAAGGCTCTCGCCACCGTGGTCAGTTGTTTCCTTCTGTTGGCAGTCCTAGGGATTGAGCTCTAGGCCTCAGCTCAATAGGCAAGTGTTCTACCAACTTGAGCCACGCCCCTAAAACCTGTTGCTTTCAGTTGGTTTTCCAGATAGGGTCTCGGGCCAGCTTTGGGTAGTGATCCTCCTACCTCCACCTCCTGAGTAGCTGGGATTGCAGCCATAAGCCATGCCTGGCCCCATCATGAGTGTTGATGGAAAAATAAAAATCCCCAACTCAGAGACTGACACTGTCATTTGGCTGTGGTGTCCTTCAGAACAGCTCAACTCCTCTGCCTTAAGTCCTTAGAACAGTAGGGAAGTTCTTTGACTTGGTGGTAATATGGCTTAGTCTTCTGCATGGGGTGTGGTTGCCTCCTTAACAAAACTGTTGTGACTGACAGAGCCAGTCCCAAGATGGACCCCAGAATCACACGATGTGTCCCTAGAGTGTTTTCTTGGCACTAATTTCTGAAATCGGTCTGTGGGGACGAGTCCCAGGGCATGCTAGGCAAAGGCTCTACCGGCCTCAGAAGCAGTGTTCTTCCCCACTCTCGTTTCATTCTTCCTGTGTGTCTGTACTGTCTCATTTGCCCTCAGGTACCCCCTCCGGTACAGTGCACACTCAGCTGTGCTAAGTGAGCACCGTTTTCCTTCCTTTCAAGGCTTGACCTCACAGAGAATAACAACTCTCAAAAGTCCTACTCAGCCAGGCGCTGGTGGCTCGCATCTATAATCCTAGCTACTCAGGAGGCGGAGATCTGAGGATCCTAGTTCAAAGCCAGCCCAGGCAAGAAAGTCTGTGAGACATTTATCTCCAATAAATCACCAGAAAACCAGAAGTGGTGCTGTAGCTCAAATGGTAGAGCACTAGCCTTGAGCTGAAGAGCTGAGGGACAGCACCCAGGCCCAGAGTTCAAGCCCCATGCTGGACAAAAAAAAAAAAAAGGCCTACTCATCTCTCATCCTTATACACAGCCCTGCAGGACTGGGGGCGTCACAAAGGATGCGTATGGCCAGGCACCGATGTCTCATGCCTATAACCCTAGCTACTCAGGAGGCTGAGATTTGAACATCACTGTTCAAAGCCCGCCTGGACAGGAAAGTCCATGAGACTCTTACCTCCACCTAAACATCAAAAGGCCAGAAGTGAGCCAGGTGCCAGTGGCTGACACCTATAATCCTAGCTACTCAGAAGGCTGAGATCTGAGAATCTCAGTTCAAAGCCAGCCAGGCAGGAAAGTCTGTGAGATTCTCCTCTCCAATTAACCACCAGAAAACTGGAAGTGGCTCTGTGGCTCAAAGAGGTAGAGTGCTAGCCTTGAGCAAAATAGCTCAGGGTCAGCACCAAGGCCCAGAGTTCAAGCCCCACGACTGACCAAATAAATAACTAAAAGCTGCATGCATAGGTGGATGGAGGAGCTAACGCCAGCCAGGAGTTGAAGATGTCTGCCTCATGCAGCTGCGGGGAAGCGGAGGTGGCGGGGCAGGAGGGGCGCTGGGGTGACTGGCTACTTTCAGTTCCCCAGCAATGCCCAGTATGAGTTCTGCCTCAGCCTAGCACCTCAGTTCCCGGTTTCCCCTTCCCCCTGGAGTCGCCAGTTCTGCTCTGTGGTGCCCCAGAGCTCTGTGGAAGTGCTCAGCTCTCAGAAAGGGGGGAACTCCAACACAGAAAGTGCTGACAGGCAGACCAACTGAGACGTGGCCAGGAAGAGAAAGCCGCAGGTCCGTGGCTGCTGCAGCCTCCAGAGCTGAGGGAGACAAATGCGGTCATGGAGAAGGGGCCAGAACCCTTCTGCATTGCCAAGAACAAAGGGCACTGCGGCTGGATCTGAGCAGTAATGGTGGTGTTCTTGTGAGTGTGACCCCGAAGGGCACAGACTGCAGAGGGACAGACGGGCAGGTAGAATGGCACCTGCCCACTTTGGGCGGTGACCAGAGAGAGCTGGCACTGCTGCCCTCTGAGCCAGGCACCTGCCTTTCTTTGCGAGAACGGGGCAGACTAGAGACCACTCCATCAGCACTGAGAAAGCATCCTGAAGATCAGGTCCCCAGTGTGGGAAGACAAGAGGCTCACCTGTCCCAAAGCGTGTACTTCACAGAAGCCCGTGGGCTGGGGATTTCTCCTTTGGTCTCCAGTTAGCACTGACGCCACGCAAAGGACCCCAGCATTTCAACACCTTAAGTCCATTCTGAATGACCACAGATGACCAGGGTCTGTCTCAGCTGCAGCTCCTTGCTCTGGGTGGCCTGGCTCACGTGCGCCCTCTGCTGACCAATGAGGTATGTGCATGCAGGCCCTGGACTGGACTAGGAGAGGGCTTTGGAGGTCATTTGCCAACTCCCCCCCCACCCTCCATGTTCCCAAACCTGCCTGTCCATCAGAACCGCCTGGCCTAGCTCAGCTTTGGTTCCTCGTACCCAGATCTTCCTCCCCAAAGCACAGCAGTCGCCAGCTCTTTACCCAGTGGGAACAACACAAAAGTAAATATCACTATCATTTGACTGGTCAGCTACCAGTAACAGTCCTGTCTGCTAAAACATCGCTGCGTGGTCAGGAGGGAGCTCACCTACATAAAACACTTACTGTGATCCAAACATAGCACTAAGCACTGTAAATCTCCATCTCCAGCACCGGTACAACATTTCCTAGCAGAGACAAGGTCCTACCTTGATGCCTAGGACTGCCAGAAACAAAATAAAATAGTAAAGTGAAATTTAAAGCAGTAATAAATTATAGCCAGATGCTGGTGGCTCAAGAGTGTCATTCTACCTACTCAGAAGGCTGAGATCTGAGGATCACGGTTCAAAGCCAGCTCAGGCAGGGAAGTCCATGGGACACTGAAAAAGTAGAGAATCACTGAAGTGGAGATGTGGCTCAAGTGGTAGAATGCTAGCCTTAAACAAAAGAGCTCAGGAACAGTGCCCAGATCCTGAGTTCAAGGCCCAGCACTGGCAAAAATTAAAAAAAAAAAAAACAACTAAGTGCTGGTGGCTCACACCTATAAACCTACCTATTCAGGAGACTGAGATCTGAGGATGTGGTTCAAAGCCGGTCTGGAAAGGAAAATCGTGAGACTTTCCGGAAGTGGTACTGTGGGTCAAAGTGGTTGCGCACTAGCCTTGAACAAAAGAGCTCAGGGACAGTGCCCAGGTCCTGAGTTCAAGCCCCACAACTGATTTAAAAAAAAAAAAAAAAAGCTCAGGTTCTGGCCGGCTCCTGCTGCCAGCTTTCCTCTTGGGAGTGGGAACCCTGGCTCTGACACCTGGTTCTGATTCCAGGGTCTGGGATCTCATCCACGGATGGGCCTCCCACAGAGAGGCAGGCCTCCCGTGGACTGGTGGGGCTGGCACCAAGTCCTGACCTCTGCCTGGCTACTTGGGCTTCTTGGAATGGCCCACTCTGGGACTCTCATCCCAGGACTGTACCAAAACTGTGCCCTGGGGGGTTCCCACACCCGCAGCCAGCCAGCACCAGTGCCCCCCGCTGTCTGACCTGTGGCTGAAGAGAGCTAAGTGGTTTGAAGTGCCAGCCCTCTCTCTGCAGCAGAGCCAACTTCCTTGTGTATCTGTCCTGGTGCAGAATGATGAGCTGAAGACAGACCATGTCCTGTCAGGACCAAAAGCACTGCCTCAAAAGCATTACGATGGAACACTCCACACACAGAATACAAGAGACCAAACCAAGCTGGTCCAACACTGAAATCTCCACAACTTACCAGAATTACTGCCCAGACACGTCAGCCACCGGCATCCTAAACTGGAGAAAACTATACAGGTTGTTCCTATGACCGCCCCCCCCCATAAATGGACTGTATAACAACCCTTCATCAGTCAACCCATACAGAACACCACAAAGTGCCTGTGTCTAAGGAAGGAAGAAGTCTCTGTGGCCACATCCCACCTCTCATCCCGATGCATCCAGGGAGCAATGCTGTGCAAAAGCTCTTCCTGGCCAGATGCCAGTGCCTCACGCCTGTGATCCTAGTTCAGGAGCCTGAGATCTGAGGATCACAGTTCAAAGCCAGCTCAGGCAGGAGAGTCTGTGAGAATCTTGCCTCCAATTAGCCAGCAAAAAGCCAAAAGTGGAGCCATAACTCAAATGATGAGTGCTTAGCCTTGAGCAAAAAACCTCAGGGACAGTACCCAGAACAGGCTCTGAGTTCAAGCCCTGAAGGTCAGTCTGTGTGTGTGTCTGTCTGTCTGTCCGTCTGTCTGTCTCTCTATCTCTGTCTCTCTGTGTCTCTCTCACACACACAAGTAGGAGGGAAATATGTGATACTTGTGCTGTCCAACACAAGTTGTCATTGGCCCCATGTGGCTATAGGGCACTTGAGACAAGACTAGTGCAATTGCAGAACAGAATTCTTTATTCTATGTCATGTAAATTCAGCCAGTATGGCTGCGGCTGCTTCGAACGGCACAGATGCAGAGGTGCCGCACTGTGGGACAGAATATGCGCCATCAGACTGGCGGACCAAGTCTGTCAGCCCAGAGGCACTTTTTGTTTGACCCATACAGTGATTTATATGTGTGTGTGTGTGTGTGTGTGTGTGTGTGTGTTGGGTGCGGCCTGAACTCGGGACTTGGGAGCTGTCCTTCAGCTTTTGCACCCAGGGCCTGGGCACTCTACCGCTTGAGTCACCACTCCACTGCTGGCTTTTGGGTGGTTAAGTGGAGATAAGAGTCTCATGGACTTTCTTTGAACAGCAACTTTCAACAGTGATTCTCAGATCTTAGCCTCTTAGTAGCTAGGTGTGAGCCACCAACATGCAGCTTTTAATTCGTTGTTAATGTATAGCCAACATTTAACACATAGTTCAGGTGAAAATGCCACTTCTGTGGCTTCTAGAAAAATCAGAAGCTCTAGGCAACCCTGATGTCCCGTTCCTCCGCGGACAGCGGGCGTGTGGAGCAGGGGTAGCGCCGGCCCCAGAGGAGGGGCCTGGGCTCCGCTCCGCCCTCCGCACCCTGTTGTCCCCTCCCAGTGAGGCAGTTTCAGAGCGGCTGGCCCACGATGTGACAATTGACAGGGTAATCATCCAGGACACCTCCAGGTGTCCTGGAGGCCAGGCATTCTATAGCCAGTTACTCCCCAACTTCGTGGACAGTGCTTTCCTTCTGTGTATGACCTTGAAGATCCTTAAATAAGGAGAAGAAGAAAAAATCATTTGTGAAACAGCTGCTGTTCACCAAGAATGTTCTCAGAAATTATCTTCTGCAAGCTAAATGGCTTCCAGTCCCACTTCACAAATGAAGAGACCAAGGCTAGAGAAGTCAAGTAAGGTCAGTAATGGGGGGCAGGGGGGGCGGGTTGTGGAGCTCGAGCGTTAGCGTGCCTGCGTTGAAAGTAGGATTGAAAGACTGGAAATTACCATACCTGGCATTCAAACCCAGACTAGTCTGACTCCTTCTCAGGCCATCTGTCCCCATCACTTTCCAGATCTAGGAGCTACAAAGCCCCACCCTCCAGAGCCTTGCCATCTTGGTTACAGATTTATCCAAGACAGCAACAGGTCTTTCGTCCTGTGCCTTTCTTCCTGCCCCACACCTTCCAAAATCCAGGTTCTCCTCTTCTTCCCTGAGCACACTTCCTGAGAGGAGCTGATGGGCAACCATTGGAAGCCGAGTCACCAGGTAACCATGTGCAACCAGCTGACCACGACACCCACCGTGAACTATTCCATGACACGGAAACCAACGCCCTGTGCTTGGGCCATCAGCAATAGCCGCTCTCCATCCTGACAGCATCCTAATCCTTTGTGTGTACTCACTCACTTTAAAACCAACACTGACACCTTCACTAGTGTGCTACGTTGTCACAGCAGGCCACCCTAGAGCACAAAGTTCACAGGAGGCTGGTGGTGAGTATGCATTCGGTGGGTGTTGGGACCCACCACTCCAGGGTCCTAAAGAATTCTTTCACACCTTGAAATCCTCTTCCTCCCCTACTGGTCCTCCCTTCCACACAACCCACCCCCTGGCAAACAATGATGTTTTCTCTGACTTTTCCAGAAGGTCATATAAAAAGTGGAACAATGGCACAGTGTAGCCCTGATACCATCTTACCCTCACCCCTAGATTACATTCTTTGGTACTGAGGCTTGAACTTAGGGCCTCATTTTCACTTGACTTGCTTCCACAGCTAGAACTCTACCACTGGAACCACAGCTCCAGCCATGGTTTAACTGTTTATTTTGGAGATGGGGTCTCATTGATTTTTCTGCCCAGGCTGGCTGCAAACTGTGATCCTCCAGATCTCAGCCTCCTGAAAAGCTAGGATTACAGGTGTGAGCCATGGGTACCCAGCTGCGAGTACATTTCTTTTTGGACAATGTCACTCACTCCTTCCCTCTTCTGAACCTCTTAAGGTCTTATTTCATGATCCGCTATGCAAGGTATCCGGTGTCTGTCCCACTTGCCTCTGAAAGGAATGTGGGTTCTTTGGCCGTGGGGGGGGGCAGGGGCAGGGGGAGGGGAGGGGGAAGGGGGGAGGAGTTATGTGCCTTATATGAAAGTGGGTGCACTATCTGTTGCTAAAACAAAGCACCTGAGTTGAGACAGTATATAAGAGATTTATTTAGCTCATAGCTTTTGAGGCTGAGAGTCCAAGATTGTTCAGCTTCTCATGAAGAACTTATGATGAAGATGTCACAGTAGTTAAGTGGGAGACAGGAAACCAAAGCAAGGCCCAGAGTCAACCTTGGTCTTCGCTACAACTTATTCTCTGAGGAATTAACTGAGATGGTAGGAGAAATTCGTCAACCTCTCCCAAGGATCTAACTACCTCTCGTTAGGCCCCGCCTCTTAAGGTCCCAGCACCAATCAACCATGGGACACACACACACATACACACACACTCCAGACCATAGCAAGGTTGAATTTGTAGTTTACAGGCACAAATGAAAAGAACCTTTTTTGGGTCTGCCTCCGCAGACGGGACTCGATTTATACACGTCTAGTTCTTTTTGCCTGTGCCCACCTCCTGCTCATCACGCAGTCTCAGCGGAGGCTCCTGAGCCCCACCCCAGGCTGAGCATTTTACAGATGCTCACCTTTCGCCGCAAGGAGGAAGCAGATTCATAAGGAATACGACGACGCGCTCAAAGCCGCTGTCCATTATAGTAAAAACCGTTGCCCATCTTATTAAATAGCATAAATAACTTCATAGAACAATAACAAGAGACATGCTCCCATCCTGGCCTCTTATCCAGGGTGAACCAAGACAAAAACAGGACCACCCCACAGACGTGTAATAAAACAGGACCACCCCACAGACGTGTAATAAAACAGGACCACCCCACAGACGTGTAATAAAACAGGACCACCCCACAGACGTGTAATAAGAATGCTATTCCCATCACAAAATGCCAAACTTTCCCTAGCCTATCAACCATGAATAACCGCCATTCGCTAGCCACGACACCCTGACCTCACAGCAAGCTGTCTTTGTACAGAGGCAGGAAATACCCAGTCACAGAACCAACTCAGCCCTTACCAAAGTCGCTCATCTGGTTTTGGTTTTTGTTTTTTTGGTCAGTCATGGGGCTTGAACTCTGGGCCTGGGCGCTGTCCCTGTGCTCCTCAGCTCAAGGCGAGCGCTCTACCACTTGAGCCATAGCATTACTTCCAGTTTTCTAGTGGTTTATAGGAGATAAGAGTCTCACAGACTTTCCTGCCTGGGCTGGCTTTGAACCGTAATCCTCAGATCTCAGCCTCCTGAGTAGCTAGGATGACAGGCGTGAGCCACCAGCGCCTGCCAAAGTCGCTCATCTGAAGCCCCAGTGTCTGCATCATAGACCCCCCACCCCACCCCACCCCTGCCTGGCCCTAGCTCCCTCTCAGTGCAGTTAGCAAGAAACAAATCGTTCACCCACAGCTTGCTCCTCACGGTCCAGGGCTGAGATGATGACCTCAAGCAGCAATGAAAAGATGAGCACCATGAAAGTCTCTCTCTAACATCAGGAAGGAGCAGAAGGCTTTGCATTAAAGTCAGAAATCAAGCAGCCCCCAGGGCTCTCGAAGAGCCATCAACATAATCAAGAAGATTAGCCACAGACCAGAAAGCCACCCAAAGAAAACCAATGGAAAATGATTAGAACCAAAAGTGAGCTCGTGACAGTGACCTCCTACCAGTCAACAAAATCTCAAAGGTCACCAGGTGATGTGGGCACTGGTGGCTCATGCCTGTAATCCTAGCTTCTCAGGTAGCTGAGATCTGAGGATCACATTGTTCAAAGCCAGCCCAGGCAGGAAAAGTCCGCGAGACTCTTATCTCCAATTAGCCACCAGAAAACTGGAAGTGGCACTATAGCTCAAATGGTAGAGCATTCGTCTTGAGCTGAAGAGCTGAGGGACAGCGCCCAGGCCCAGAGTTCAGGCCCCACGACTGACAAAAAAAAAAAAAATAAGTCACTAGGTGTTGGTGGCTCAACCTGAAATAGTAGCTACTCAGGAGTCTGGGATATAAGGATCATAGTTCAAAGCTAGCCTGGGCAGGAAAGTCCATGAAACTCTTATCTCCAATTAACCACCAAAAGGCCAGAAGTGAAGCTGTGGTTCAAGTGGTAGAGTGCTAGCCTTGAGTGAAAAAGATTAGAGACAGAGCCCAGGCTCTGAGTTCAAGTCCCAGGCATGCATGTGCATGCACACACATGCGCGCACGTGCACACACACACACATATCTGGGGAAAATAAATCTCACAGGAAATGTCACAGAAAATAAGTTACCTGAATACAAGCAAGACATAATAGGAACATAAGGCGGAAGGACTCACCAACTCAAAAATAAGCACAAGGCTCTAAGTTCATACTCACTCCTATCAAAACCAGACAAGATCTCACCAGTACAAAGGCGTGGCCAGGGTTGGGAAGGGGAGGAGATAAAGTTATTGTTTAATGGCATGAAGCTTTGGTTGTGCAAACTGAAAAAAATTCTGATGGTTACACAACAACACGAATACACTAAGTGTACACCTAAAATCATTAAGATAGTAAATTTGATGTAAAATAGGAAAAAAATTCTAACTGGAATTCAATTCGCTTCCCAAATGGTTTTGTGTCTTTTTCTTTTTCTTTCTTTCTCTCTTCCTTCTTTCTTTCCTTCCTCCCTTTTTTCCTTTCTTTTTCTCTTTCTTTTCTTTCTTCTTTCTTTCCTTTCTTCCTTTCTTCCTTCCTCCCTTCTTTCCTCCCTTTCTTTCTTTCTTTCCTTTTTTTTTTTTGTGCCAGTCCTGGGGCTTGAACTCAGGGCCTGGGTGCTGTCCCTGGACTTCTTTTGCTCAAGGCTAACACTCTACCACTTTGAGGTACAGCGCCACTCCTGGCTTTTTGGGGAGCTAATTGGAGATAAGAGTCTCACAGAACTTCCTGTCTAGGAGGTTGGCTTTGAGCCACAATCCTCAGCTTTCAGCCTCCTGAGAGCTGGGATTAGAGGTCTGAGCCACCAGTTCTCAGTTTCCAAAGCATTTTGGTTTCAATTCCACCATTGGTTCCTTCCTCCCTCGCCATCAACCTGCCGCACTAAAACCAAACGTTCACTTGTACTATTTCTATAAAAATGCATGTCTATGTATATCTATCTATGCACATACAACAAAGAAATTGTCTTTGTACATGCAGGCAGAAGGGTCAGGCTTCTGTGGCGCACAAAACACTTGAGGACACTAAGCTGCTGTAAATACTATTCTAAGTGAAGTTCAAAGCTCTCCAAGGATTTGTTTTTATGAAAATGGCTCCAAGAAATTAAGTCCTAGAACTTCCTTGTTAGATTTCACTTAATTTAGTAGTTTTAAGAACAGCCAGAGGCTGGGTGTAGTGGCTCATGACTGTAATCCTAGCTACTTGGGGGATGAAGATCAGTTCACAATTCACAGCCAGCCCAAAGGAAAAAGTTTGAGAGACTCCACCTCAACAATGGCTGGGTGCAGTGGTTCACCCCCATAATCCCCGCAACACAGGGAAGTACAAACAGGAGGACTGGAGTCCAGGCAGCCTCGGCACAAAGACCCTATCTCAAGAATCACCTTCACCACTGGACACTGTTGGTTCACACTGGTGTTTCTAGTACTCTGGAGCCTGAGATCTGAGGACTGTGGTTCAAAGCCAGCCTGTTTTGAACTCCACCATGAAGCTTTTTAAATATATATTATTGGAGCCAGGCACCAGTGGCTCACACCTGTCATCCTAGCTACTCAGGAGGCTGAGATCTGAGGATCACGGTTCAAAGCCAGCCCGGATAGGAAGTCCATGAGACTCTTATCTCCAATGAACCACTAGAAAACAGGAAAGTGGTGCTGTGGCTCAAGTGGTAGAGAGCTCACCTTAAGCTAAAGAGCACAGGGACAGCGCCCAGGCCAAGTGCAAACCCCTCGACCGACCAAAAAAAACCAACTTTATATGCAATGAAGGTATAGTGTCCAGAATATATAAAGAAGCTATATATATTTATGTATTATATATAATTTATATATATAAATTCAACAACAGAGTGGTTGGTCTAAGAAGTAGGCCATAACATAGATACATCTTGAAAGAACATCTACAACTGTCCAGCAAGCACAGGAAAACATGCACGACATCATTTGTTATTAGGAATACAAATTAGGACCACCATGAGATGCCAATCCATCCCTATACAGACGATGATAATCAGAAAGAGAAAAAACCAGTACCGGGGAACACTGCAGAAGCCAGGCCTTCATACATTCTGGAGGAATATAAAATGATAGACTTTACAGAAACATTTAGGCAGTTCCTCAAAAAAGCTCAACATAAACTCACCATATGGCCCGGGGATCCCATCCCCAGGTAGAATCCAAGCACAGTGGAAAACATTTGTTTAAACAAAAATTTGTACAAGTTTGTCAAATAGCCAAATGTCTATCTGTTGAGGAAAAAAAAAACAAAAACATAAAGGAAACACAAAGTATGGAATACACAAACAAGGAAGATTGCTTGGCCATAAAAAGAAACATAGGCTACAACCTGAATGAACCTTGAACACGTTACACTGGGTGCAGGAAACCAAAGCAGGGCCCTCTGTGGCTATGAAACCTTCAGAACAAGCCCACCCACAGAGGAAGGAAGATTGACAGGCTAGAGGCGCAGGGAGGCAGGCAAGGGAAGATGTCTGCTTAAAGACCATGAGTTTTCTTTTGAGAATGATTAAAAAATTGTTCTAGAATTAAGCAGATGCTACACAGTTAAAACAAGAATGGACTAAAGTGAGAATTTTACACAAACGGTTCCCTCAATTATAAAACTAACACACAGCCGGGCACTGGTGGCTCACGCCTGTAATCCTAGCTACTCGGGAGACTGAGATCTGAGGATCACGGTTCAAAGCCAGCCCGGGCAGGAAAGACCGTGAGACTCCTATCTCCAATAAACCTCCAGAAAACCGGAAGTGGCATTGTAGCTCAAGTGGTAGAGCGCTCACCTTGAGCTGAAGAGCTGAGGGACAGTGCCCAGGCCCAGAGTTCAAGCCCCACGACTGACAAAAACAAAACACACACACACACACACACACACACACACACACACACACACACACACACACACACACACACACACTAAAGGAGCACAAACAGCCAGGGATAGCATAGCTTTTATTCAGAGATTAAGGGCCTGGGGAGGAAGGATTAGAGATCTCCACCCAGGGGTAGACAGGGTCAGGTGACAGCCTAGTGTCTGCACAGCTGGCAAAGAGCAGAGCAGCAGAGCTGAGGGGGCAGCAGGCTTCCCAACTCCACAACCAGTGCGCTTCCAGTTCGAGCACTCTTACCTTCCAGGACAGCACCTGTGGGCAGCTTTCCAGTCGGGGCCACCACAGACCATCATCAACTAAACCCCGGGGCCCAAAGCCGCTCCTGCCCCACCCTGCCTCACCACCCTCACCCTGCGTTCTTGGATGTGACAGCACAGACACGCTGACATTGAACCCCAACAGGACTGGACAGGGAGGCGAGGTCTTAGAAGGAGACCAGGCCAGCGGCTCAGAGCCTCGCTGGGGGACTGTGGGTCTTACTAAAGAGAGAAAGAGGCCGAGCCAGGCAGAGGATCAACATCCAAGGCTGGCCCAGGCAAAAAGGAAGACCGGACCCCCAAAAACAACCAAAGCCAAAAAGAAATGCCTGGGAATGGGCTCTGGGAAGAGTGCCCTGGTCTGGCAGCACAGGTCCCAGTTTCCTCAAAAAGAGAGAAGATGAACAGGAGGAGGAGGAAGAGAAGCCTGCCTTCTCCTTCTGCCCCCCTCCAGGGCACAGAGAGGTGACAGCCACCCCCAGTCAGCACAGATCTTGCTCTAGGACTGGCGGGGAGGAGGGCAATGAGGGGTGAGCATCTGCCGCTCCAGCCCCCAGGCTGCGGTAATTGGTGATAACAGCCCAGATTGACTTAGACAATGATTTACATCAAACAAAATCACATTGTCAGCACAGCGTTCTAATCTTAGAAGGGGCTGTCATTCCTACTGTTCAGAGTTGGCCTGCATCCCAGTAGTATTGGGGGACTTCTTTCGCCTTTGATGGACAGAATAGCAGCAGCTTAGGACATATTCACAATGACTAATCAACAGTCCATTTTATAAATGACCTTATAAGACACACTGCAAAAAAAAAAAAAATCGGGCACTCAGAACTTTTTTTGCAGTAATCCTTTGGAGATAAAAATGAATACATGATGCATACAAAAGGCAAGGATTAAAATCTCTCCAGTTATACACAGTGGCTCATGCCTGTAATCCTAACTACTTGGGAGGCAGAGATCTGGGGGATCACAGTTGGAAGCTAACTTGAATGAAAGTTAAAGGAACTCTCAGCCGGGTGTTGGAGGCTCACGCCTGTAATCCTAGCTACTCAGGAGGCTGAGATCTGAGGATCACAGTTCAAAGCCAGTCCAGACAGGAAAGTTGAGACTCTTATCTCCAATGATTCACCAGAAAACTGGAAGTAGAGCTGGGGCTGAAAGTGGTAGAGCACTAGCCTTGAGTCAAAGAGCTCAAGCAGAGTGCCCAGGCCCTGAATTCAAGCCCCACGAATGACAAAAAAGAAAAAAAGAAAAGAAAGAAAAGGAAGGAAGGAAGGAACAAACCAACGAACTCATTTCAACCAATAAAAGCCAAGCATGGTAGCACATGCCTAAAGATGTAAATAGCAATACTACAGTCCAGAACAACCAGACAAAAATGTTGAGACCCTATCTGAAAGATAAAAGCAAAAAGAACTGGGGAGGGGGGGAGCATTGCTCAAGTGGCAGAATACCAGCCTAGGAAATGAAAAGCCCTGAATTCAAACCTCAGTGTTAAAAACAAAATAAGCTCTAGGGTCACACCGACCCAGGTTCAAATCCTGCTTCTTACATTTCAGGTACACAGGACAGCGGTGGCACCCACTTGGTCACCGCCATCAGAGCAATGAGGCAGTTCCTACCAAGCACTCAGCAAGGGCCTACCACCCATCCCGCCCACAGAACTAACCTGCCCCAGGAAGTTCACCACCCAGCCCTGGCAGGTGAAGGAAGCCATGGGACAGGGTCACACACTGCAAGGGTTTAGGAATTAGAGCGATAGACACCACTAGATCTCACCTCCCTCAAAGGTTGTAAGGGCCAGGGTAACCTGCTACACCCTACATGCTCTAGCACGGAGAACCGAGGGCTGGGGGGGAAGCTCAGCAGTGCAATGCTTGTGCCTAGCAGGCACAAGGCCCAGGGTTCCAGCCCCAGCCCCAGCCAAGGAAATGCAAAGCCTGTCTCAAGTAGAGTGGACAAGCACATTCCCAGAGCTGGGTGCGGCTACATCAGTAAGGAGGGTGTCAGAAGTAGAGCTTCAGAGCAGAGGCCCTCATCCTAATCTAATCACCTGAGGCCAGAGAAAGGAAATAACTACTCAAGAACCACTTTCTCTTTGTCCACAATGGTGGAGTTAGGCAACAGGCCTCCGTGGACCTCTGCCATTCAAGAAGTGAGTGATCAACTCCAATGTTCCCTCCTTTCTCAAGGAAGTAGAGAGGGACGTGCGTACCGACAGACCAGGCCGGTCTAGGGCTGTGCAGGATGTTCATGCCTGTTACCTTCGGCTACCTGAAGATAGGAGGATTACACTGAAAGGCAGCCTGGGCAAAAGCAGGAGACCCAATCTAAAATATAAACCAAAGTGAAAAGGTCTGGGGGAGTGAGTGGTTCAGGTAGTGGAACCCTTCCCTAGCAAGTGTAAGGCCTTGAGTTCAAACCCAAGTTCTGCTAAAAAGGGAAAAAAACCTTTACTGAAAAATAGGCCCATCCCAGGCCTGATTACCACGGAGTGAGGTCATGAGTTTCTGAAGGATACAATGTTCAAAAGTCAGGGTCGGGCTGGGAAGGTGGCTCAGTGGTAGCGTGCTTGCCTTACATGCATGAGGCCCTGGGTTCGATTCCCCAGCACCACATAAGCAAAAAAAAGCCGGAAGTGGTGCTGTGGCTCAAGTGGTAGAGTGCTAGCCTTGAGCTGAAGAGCTGAGGGACAGCACCCAGGCCCAGAGTTCAGGCCCATGACCAACAAAAAAAAAAAGTCAGGGCCACTGGGGAAGGTGGCTCATGCCTGTCATCCTAGCTACTCAGGAGGCTAAGATCTGAGGTTCACAGTTCGAAGCCAGCCCGAGCAGGAAAATCTAAAAGACTCTTATCTCCAATTAGCCACAGGAAAAAAGAAAAAAGAAAGAAAAGAAAAGGGCCTGGCACCTGTGACTCATGCCTCTAATCCTCACTAATCAGGAGGCTGGGAGCTAAGGATGGAGATTCAAAGGCAGCCTGGGCAGGAAAGTCCGTGAGACTCTTTTTTTTTTTTTTTGGGGGGGGGGTCCTGTCGTGGGGCCTGAACTCTGGGCCTGGGCACTGTCCCTCAGCTCTTCAGCTCAAGGCTAGCGGTCTACCACTTGAGCCACAGCGCCACTGGCTTTTTTCTTATTGCTTATATGGTGCTGAGGAATCAAACCCGGGGCCTGATGCATGCAAGGCAAGTACTCTACCACTGAGCCACCTTCCCAGCCCATCCGTGAGACTCTTATCTCCAATAACCACCAGCAAACCAGAAATGGCACTGTGGCTCAAGTGGTAGAGCACTTGCCTTGGACAGTACTCAGGCCCAGAATTCAAGCACCACAACCAACAAAACAAAAGAAAAAGCCAGATGTGGAGCTGTGGCTTAAGCGGTAGAGCTCCAGCAAAAAATCTGAATGGCAGTGCCTAGGCCCTGAGTTCAAGACCCAGGACCAGCATGGACATACATAC
Source organism: Dipodomys ordii (assembly GCF_000151885.1). Taxonomy (NCBI): domain Eukaryota; kingdom Metazoa; phylum Chordata; class Mammalia; order Rodentia; family Heteromyidae; genus Dipodomys; species Dipodomys ordii. The sequence continues at coordinate 213,050 of NW_012267405.1, forward strand.
AAAGTCAGGGCCAGGGCTATCAGTGACAATGCTCCTCCTCTTGAAGGGGGAAGAAATAGACAGATGGGAGAATTTCCCTCCACTCAGGCCTTACGCACCATCCCAAACTATCCTTCCTATTTCATATATATATATATACACACATACATATATATTAAGCTGATACCTAATTTTTTACATTATTATAAAGGTGATATACAGAGGGTTACGGTTACATACGTCAGGCAGTAAGTGCATTTCTTTTTGGACAATGTCACCCCTTCCCTCGCTCTCTCCTAGTCTTTCCCTCTCACCCCAAACACAGTTTGTAGAGTTCATTTTCAATGTCGTATCTGCATCTGCCCACCCTTTGTCCTTCCTAGTTCTTCCTACCATTAGTTAACTGCGAACCTGTTAATGGAGCAATAGTGTTTTCAAGTCATCAGTGACTCATTATGCTTTAAATCATTATAGGAGTATCAGTCAGCCTTAAAAGAAAAAAGGAAGAAATTCCATCACATGCTACAGTGTGGATAACCATAGACAGCATGCTAAGTAAAATAAGCCAGTGAGTCACAAGAGACAAACACACAGGAGGTACCCAGAACACTAACCCCCAAGACAGTCAGAGGACTGACAGCAGGGGCCAGGGGGAATGGCCGGCGGGGACAGTATTACAGTGTGGCAAGATGGAAAAGTTCTGCAGATCAACTTCCTACAGAGTGGACATCAGGAGCTTTGCTGAACCAAAGACTCAGCATGGAATGGTTACGACGGCAACCGTGCCAAATGTTACTTTACCACAAATGTCAGCGTAAGCCAAGGAATGATCATAGTAATTAATAATCAATGCAAATAGTAATAATTGGTAGATGATGAGTAAGGAATCAAGACAACTAGTAATTATGATTCTAACCCAGTGCCTCTGTCCTCTGATACCCCCCCAGGTGCATTTCAGGAGTTGGTTCATACCTGTACCTCTCCTTTTGAACCAATGGAGCCTGCCGAGTATCAAATTACTGCCATTGTTGTAGGCACCCAGCCAAATCTCTACCACACACTCACCTAAGGAGACATCTACCAGCTCACAGGTTTGTGCATGATCATATAAGTCTCTGGAGACAACTGGAGTATTCCCATTCACAAAAGAGGATTTCCCCGCTGAGACTCCTGCAGAAGCAGAACCCAGGACAGGGCTCTGGGGGTGAATCGGCATGGGGCGGGGGAGGGGCACACAATGGAAGGGCACAGCACAGACTTGGTGACTGGGTAACAGAATGCCTGAGTCTGGGTGATTTATAACAAAGAGAAGTCTGATTCATGGCTCTGGAGGCTGAGAGCCTCCCTATCGAAGGGCCGCACATTTGAGGGCCTTCTTGCTGCACCAGAACATGGCAAAAGGCATCACACCAGTGAGAGGACGGAGCTGGAGCCACAGCCTGTGGCAGAGGCTGCGCCGGTGGGTGGAGCCCTCTCATGAGAGGGACCAGGGCACTAATGCTCCAACATATTGGGGACACAGTCAAACCACAGCAGCAATGCGGCCGAGTTCAAGATAACTCTGCTTAGTCCACTCATCTGGCACTTGCCCTGAACAAGACGAGAATGAACTCCTGCCACTCCAGCCTGCCATGGATGCCCCCTAGAGGACAGGCTGTGATGCCGGCTCCCGCAGTGGGAAGGAGTGGACTCCCGGAGGAAGGGCAGTGCTCAGGGCTCTGGGCACTGCTGAGGGAGAAGCCATGGTCTGGATGATGGAAGTTTCATATTGCTAAGGCGTGGTCTCCCGGGCGGCAGGACCAGACGGTGGTGTGGGCCTCATACAAGGCTCCTAGGGCATTGTGGGCACTCAAGACCGATGTGTCTCCTGCTTCCCCACCACGCCCTGCCAGACCTCTCTCCTTCCTGGATAGCTGTATCTCCAGCTCTGACCAAACCCAAGGAGCCATCCTGGACAACCTTGGGCCAGAGCCATGAGCCAAAACAAACCTCTCATCACTTCAGAAGTCACCTGCCTTGGGTATTTTGTTACAGTGATTCAAGGGGGGAAAAATCCACACCAACTAAACTGCCCTCTGCTCTCTTCTCCCAGAGCCTCAATCCTTCCAAGATGGTAACCAGTGTGACCTCACTGCTAGCCACAGAGAGCTAAGTAGATAGACTGATAGGTTATAGATAATTGATTGGATGATAGATGATAATTGATAGATGATAGGTAGATGGATAGATAATTTTTCTCCGTCACGGTCCCTCTAATGGCTCCTTCCTTTTAGCAATACCTGACTGGTGGCTGTGGGAAACTCTACCCATCCTTTCTGGGGCTGAGCTGCTACACTGTGCCGCTTACTTCACATGCTCTCCCCAGATGTACTCACTCAGCGTCTCTAATGAAGCTAATGATGCCTGTGGCCCTTTCGAGGCCTTGGGAAGGATGGCAGGTCCACTGTGTGGCAGGTGAGCAAAGCCCCTTCCGTCCACACTTAGTGCCCCCAAATACAGCTTCCCCAGGGTGAGAGAGGGCAGGAGCCCCAGATCCACTCAGTCTACCTCCCCCAAGGCCAGGGCATCCGGGAGGAACACTGAGAAGCCAGCAGCCAGCTTGCTCGTTAGATGAAAACCAAGGAATGACCACCCAACGCAGCCAAGATGGTGGGCCAACTGGGCCTTCAGAAATCACCGTTGCTATTCATGTAACACACACACACACATATGGATATACACACATGTGCTCACATGCACACCTAATACCTTTTATGTAGAAATGAAAACTCCAAACCTTTGTAAGGTACCAGGCAAGATGGAGGTTCCTAGACCTGCATGACACCATCCCTCAGAAACCTCCATTATGACCCAGTGCTGGGCTGGGCTAGAGCTGCAGAGGGCAAGCCAGAATACCCTGCTACTAAAACCCAGGCCCCTGAAGCAAGGGTCGGGGGGCATGTCGCAGAGACTAAAATTGCTTCGGTTTTGCATTGAGGGTTTTTCTTCATCAGCTCCTTTGCTCCATGTGCCCGGGGTTTACGATTTAGACTTTCTATTAAATGTAGAGTGTTATAACAAGTGGTCCTGGTGATCAAACCTATAAGCTTATCTATATGAACAGGAAAGTGGCTGTTATTCAACCCAGTAGAACTATGTCTTTCATACTCAAGTGTTTCATGGCTGTTGTTCAGTTTGTTTGTGTGCGTATGCATGTGTGTATTTGCATACCAGTTCGGGGACTTGAACTCAGGGCTTTTTACTTGGCTTTTTTGTTCAAAGCTGGTGCCCTATAGCTTGAACCACATCTCTACTTCCAGATTTTTTTTTCTGGTTAATTGGAAATAAAGAGTTTCTCAGGCTTTTCTGCCTGAGCTAACTTTTATCCTTAATTCTCAGATCTTGGCCTCCTGAGTAGCTATGACTACAGGCATAAGCTACCTGCATCCTACCCAAACTCACGTTTTAATTCTCTGCTGCCACCCTTATAGGTGGACACTATCAAACCCTGTCAACTGATCTGCTTTTTGTTTTGGGGTTTGTTTGGGTTTTTGTTTTTTGTTTTATTTTGTTTTGGTTATGGGGCTGGAACTCAGGGCCTGAGTTCTACTGCTGAGCTTTTTTTGCTCAAGGCTAGCACTCCACCACTTTGAGCTACAGCTTCACTTCTGGATTTTGGTGGTTAATTGGAGATAAGAGTCTCATGGACTTTCCTGCCTGGGCTGGCTTCGAACAACCAGCATCAGATCTCAGCCCCCACAGCAGCTAGGCCTACATGTCTGACCCACCAGTGCCCTGCTATGATCTGTGATTCCTAAACAATTTCTTTATTCTCAGGGTGACTTTTCTGTAATTACCAGCACAGCTTGTCTTGCTTGAGACTGTTCACACAGCCATAGACACACATGGCCTTGACCCTCACAGGGCATCTCCAGAGAGAGGTCTTTCCCACCCATTCAGCTTGAGACTCTGTAATTGTCTGATTGATCCCTTGCAACATAAGGCTGGTTGGACTTAAGAATGTTCTGGGTGTCCGAGGGACCATGGACAGGAGATATACTGCTCTATGTGAATAAATCAGAAGATGGGTGGGGAGTGGAGATGGGTTAAGTGAGTAGTCACCTCACCTTCAGGAAAAGACAGCCAACAGTCTACTGCTCCTAGGATTGGTCCAATGTAAGTCCAAAGCTTCAGACCTCTCTGTCAGATCAGGAGACAGTAGGGTCAGCAGCTTCCTCCAACGCTGCCCCTGAGCCCACACCCAGTGTGCAGTGAAGGCTGGTGGATCCTTCAATGAACATGTGCATCCCTCCCCAACTCCTCCAGAAGCCCTCTGAAAGCAAGCCTCTCGAGTTCCTTATGACTATCCATCCTCTCTCCAGACACTCAATAAATAATCACTCATTGATTTATTTCTCATCTTCACCGAAGGCATGGGAGAGAAACAGCAAAAAAAAAAAAAAAAGGAAAAAAGGCATTAAAATATTTTTGCACTGCCAATGATCAGTTGAGAAATTAAAGCTGTGGGGAAAACATCTCACAAGCCTAAAGGTCACCCCAATAAAGACCCAAGTGTGTGTGGAAACAGGAGGTGCTTCGTAGGCGCAGGGGCCCCCATCCACCAGTGTTCAGCGGCTTCCACATCAAGGTTAATCAAACTGGCTTTCTTTGTCTCCCACCGCCACAGCGTGAGGAGCCTGGGTTTCAGATGTGAGCCGTTCTCCCCCTTTCTTTCCTTTTTTTTTTTTTACCCTTTGGACGGAATCCACTCAGATCCGGCTCCCCAGGGCACCCCCACAGGGCAGAGGGGGGCGCTTGGGGACGCCCAGGCTGAGACACTTAGTGGAACTCTGCCCCCTACCCGGGTCGTTTAGGAGCCTGGGTCTCCCGGGGGTGACTCCACAGCCCGGCTCTGGCGGAGTGAAGCTGGGTGGAGGGCGGTGAGCGCCCTGGAGGCGCTGGCCGTGGTCCTGACCCGGGCGCTCAGGACCGGGCGCCGGGAAAGCGCCCGCCCGGCGAAGGAAGGTGGGAGGGAGGTGTGCGACCCCCGCGGCCCCTCCCGACCCCCGGAGGCCGCCACGCCGCCTCCAAGAAAAAAAGGGTGGGGCAGCCGGCCGCAGCTGCGAGGGAAGAAGAATGGAGCGGCCGTGCGCCCCGCACGCGCAGAGCCACGCCACGCCTGCGGTGCGGGCTC
>NW_012267405.1:218522-219076 GCF_000151885.1 Dipodomys ordii
CATCCCATCTCCCCCCGTCTCCCCCCCGCCCCGCCCCGCACCAACCTGGTCGTAGACGTTCTGCAGGGCTTCCTTGCCCGAGGCCCGCCGGATCTCCACCTTCCGGCCGGATTCAACAGATGGCTCCCCGCCGGCGCGCCGGCCCTGCCGGGAGAACGGCGTCTGCGGGTCGGGGCCCAAGTGGGCGACGTCCCGCTGCTGGGCCACCACCTGCCCCGAGCCCCGGCCCACCGACAGCGAGTCGAAGTCGATGGTCTTGTTCTCCGAGGACCCCTCCACCGGGCAGAACATGCCGCAGAATTTCTGCCGGGGCTTGGGGCTGCCCGAGCCCAGGTTCTTAAAAAAGGCAGGGACCTCCTCGTCCTCGGCCGCCTTCCCGGACGGCTTCCGCTCGGCCATGGCGCGCGGGGGGCTCGGGGAGGGTCCTCTCGTCAGTCCGTCCGTCCGTCCGCGGCGCGCACCAGCCCCTCGCCGCTCCCTGCAAGGCGCAAGGTGTGCAGAGAAGAAGGCGAGCAGGCGAGCCGGCGACCCACCCGGTCCCTCCCCCTGACCCG
>NW_012267405.1:219591-254848 GCF_000151885.1 Dipodomys ordii
CACAGCATGGCGGGTGGGAGAGAAGGGAGGGCGGGGAGTCCCTCTGGACGACAGGGGTGCAGCACGGAGTGCGGATTCCAGGCCCCTGCGACCGTTCGGGCGCAGACCCGCTGGGCTGCCTGCGGACTCCACGCCCCGCAGCTGCGCCACTGCGCCAAGCAAGGCCGCAAGCTGGTATCTTTCTGCACCGCACGCACACGCACACGTACGCACACACGCACGCACACTGGAAGAACCCGGCCGAAGCCCCCTCCCGAAGCCTCCAGCCCGCCCGGCCCCGCGGCGCCCCGCCCAGGCCCCCCGCCCGCATTGCGCACTGCGGTGCGGGCCTGGCGCGCGGAGGGAGCGGGCAGCCCCGGGCGAGCGAGGCAGGAGGTAGGTCGAGGTTGGGGGCGAGGTGTGGGGAGAGGACCCCGAATTGTGTTAAGATTTGGGGTGTACGCAGGGATCGTCTGGCCAGGGCCTGGGTTAGTGGCAATCCGGGCGGCTGTATAACCCTCTGCGGGGGCCCTTTCCTGCTGATTCCAGGCTCTGGGCCTGTTCCACGTCGCGTCCTCTGCTGCTTCGGGTCGCTTTCTGCCCCGCATGTCTTCCCACAGTGTCAGAAACCGGCAGAAATGGTGTCCATCTTCGGGCTGCTTACTGGGCATGCTCAGTAAGTCGGGGTGGGCGTAGGCTGGAGAGGCCCTCAGCCGCAGGGAGGTGGCACGGGGCGGCTGCCTGCCTAGTCCCCCCGCACCCCTCCGCTCCGGGGTGCGCACAGCAGGTAGGGAGCCCAGGAGGTGAAGGCTACAGAGGGGACACCTGCGCTGGGAAGAGAACCTGAGTAGGGCTTTGGGGACCTAGCACCGGCTGTGTTCTCTGTGAATAAAGTGCTTCCTCGTGAATCACAGCAGCTCCTAGACAGAGAGCCACGTGCCTTCTTGGATGGGATATGGGTTTAGAGAGAATGGGGACCCTGTGCCCAAGGCTGATGCCGCCAGCCGCCCCAGTGCCGTCTCCAGCTTCACGGCCAGACTATCCTCTGTGTGAAAAAAGTCCTTCTATTTCTCCATACCCAAATATTTCCAAGGCGGCCCTGTAGTACATCAAGGTGCTTTCCTCTGTGACTGTGTGTGTGAGTGTGGCGTTAACAGGTAAGATTGCCTTTGGGAAAGAGCCCTGGCAAGCCAGCCTCGCTGCAGAACAGGCTGGACATTCAATCTCTCTAAGTACCCTTATGGAGGGGGAAGTCACCCCCATATGTTCGAAGGAGAACTAGAGAAGTGGGGGGGCAACATTTTCCTCTACTTACTTTCACAGGGGGCTGTGGCTGTCAGTGACTCCCAGAAAGACTTTGGAGCTGCACCCACAGCAGGAGCAACTGTTGTGGCCACGGGGTGGCATCTGTGGCATTAGGTTCTCTCACATGGATGGAGATGGTCAGACCAAGGAGAAGATCATTGTAGTCTCCTAACACACCCAGCACAAAGGTCACTGGGAGGGATGATCACACCGCCCCATGACATTCCAGTCAACAGCATGTTGTGCATTCCACATGGGTCCCCCAGGAGGACCTAGTGTGGTTCTGTCTGTCGTAGCCATCCAAGCTTCCTGTCCCGCACACTGATGTTTCAGGATGAGGAAGTCACCTGGGGCAGACCATGCTCTACCGGGAATCTGCATCTATATCCTCCAGTCTCCCAACCACTCCAGAACCAGGAGTTCCTCAGTAGTTCTGCGTCCTGCCTTTCAGTCGGGTGCCAGGGAGAAAGTACCTTTCCTTCTTTACCAAAGAAACATGCCACTTGTAAAATCTCACTAAACAGAAGAGAATGGACTCAAAACACCAAATTTAACTCATCTAGTCCCAAGATTTTTTTTACTTTCATTATTTTTTTGTGTCTGGGTTGTAGGGCTTGAACTCAGGACCTGGGCACTGTCCCTGAGCTCTTTGCTCAAGGCTAGTGCTCTACCACTTTGAGCCATGGCACCAATTCTGGTTTTCTGGTGATTAATTGGAGATAAGTGTCTCACAGACTTTCCTGCCCGGGCTGGCTTTGAAACACAATCCTCAGATCTCAGCTCCTGAATAGTTAGGATTACAGGTGTGAGCCATCAGCACCTAGTGATTTTATTTTTCCTCTTGCCTATATTAAATCAAATGTTTGAGTGATTCTCAGTTGAATCTTGGTCTTTGATTATATTTTTGTGTGAGACAGGGTCTCCCTTTGTAGGCTAGACTTCCATTGAACTCAGTCTTCCTGCTTCAGCCTCCCAAGGGCTGGACCTGCCTCAGTTTTTGTCTTTTTAATATGCGTTGGTCCTGGGACTTGAACTCAAGGCCTGGGCACTGTCCCTGACCTTTTTAGCTCAAGGCTAGCCACTCTATTACTTGAGCCACCAGTTGACTCCTGACTTTTTTGTGTGGTTAATTGGAGGTAAGAGTCTCACAGACTTTCCTGCCTGAGCAGGCTTTGAACCATGATCCTCAGACCTCAACCTCCTGAGTAGCTAAGATTATAGATGTGAGCCAGATTCCAGATGTCTTTTGTTTCATTTTTGTTTTTTTGCCAGTTCTGGGGCTTGAATTGTGGGCCTGGGCCCTGTTCCTGAGCTTCTTTGTGCTCAAGGCTAGTGCTCTACCACCTGAGCCACAGTGACACTCCCAGCCTTTTCTAAGTAGTTTACTGGACATAAGAGTCTCATGGACTCCTGCCTGGGCTGGCTTCAAACCACAATCCTCAGATCTCAGCCTCTTGAGTAGATAGGATTACAGGCATGAGCCACCAGTACCCAGGTTAGACATACGGGGTGATAGTTGAGCATGAAAATATGTTTTCTTATTTATACACAGCAGGACTGCGTGGCGTGGCTGGAGTTTAGACCACACACACCCCCTGTGTGGAGGTGGGGGACCTCTTCCTGAGCTAGAAGCTGAACAGAGAAGCTCCTTGGCTCTCACAGAGCATTCTGGAACATATAAAGAGGTATTTGGCTCTGATTTCTTCTTTCCGGCAACTGGGGATTAAACACACTAGTCAAGTGTCTGATGAGCCTGTGGTATGGAAACTACGTGGCAGTGGGGTTCTTGTGAGAAAATGGGTCATAGTAAGCAAACAAGTCCAGTCTGTCAGAGTGGAGTGGACAAACCAGCCCCAGAACAAGCCGACTGCAGAGCTCCGGCCCTGACACCCTGCCTTGGGGAAGGTCTAGGAGATGCTGGGGCTGGGTTCCTCTATGTTTCGCAGGGCGGTGAGGGGTGGGGATTGAACCACTGACACCCGTGATCCTTGTAGCGTGCCGGGGAGCCGGGATTCAGGGGCGATGGCCGTGGCGCTGCTGGAGGGCTGGTGCAGGATCATGAACGTGGATGACCAGAAGGCGCTGATGGTGACGGGCGTGCCCGTGGACTGTGAGGAGGCGGAGGTCCAGGGCGTGCTGCAGGAGGCCTTCAAGGCACTGGGCGGGTACCGGCTGCTGGGCAAGATCTTCCGCAAGCAGGAGAACGCCAACGCGGTCCTGTTGGAGCTGCTGGAGCCCACCGACGTGTCCGCCATCCCCGCCGAGGTGCAGGCCAAGGGGGGCGTCTGGAAGGTGATCTTCAAGACCCCCAACCAGGACACAGAGTTTCTGGAGAGACTGAACCTGTTTCTGGAGAAGGAGGGACAGACGGTGTCCGGCATGTTCCGGGCCCTGGGACAGGAAGGGCTGTCGCCGGCCACCGTGCCCTGCATCTCGCCCGAGCTGCTGGCGCATCTGGTGGGGCAGGCGGTGGCCCACGCCCCGCAGCCCCTGCTGCCCATGAGGTACCGCAAGCTGCGCGTGTTCTCGGGCAGCCCGGCGCCCGCGCCGGAGGAGGAGCCCTTCGAGGTGTGGCTGGAGCAGGCCACGGAGATCGTCAAGGAGTGGCCGGTGGCCGAGGCGGAGAAGAAGAGGTGGTTGATGGAGAGCCTGCGCGGGCCGGCGCTGGACCTCATGCGCATCCTGCAGGCCGACAGCCCGGCCGGTGGCGTGGAGGAGTGCCTGGAGGCCTTCAAGCAGGTGTTCGGCAGCCTGGAGAGCCGCCGCACCTCGCAGGTGAGGTACCTGAAGACCTATCAGGAGGAAGGGGAGAAGGTCTCGGCCTACGTGCTCCGGCTGGAGACCCTGCTCCGGAGGGCGGTGGAGAAGCGGGCCATCTCCCGGAGCATCGTGGACCAGGTGCGCCTGGAGCAGGTGATGGCCGGCGCCAGCCTGAGCGGGGCCCTGTGGTGCCGGCTCCGGGAGCTGCAGGAGCAGGGGCCCCCGCCCAGCTTCCTGCAGCTGGTGAAGGTGATCCGGGAGGAGGAGGAGGAGGAGGCCACCTTTGAGAGTGAGAACGCGCCTCCTCCGGAGCGGGAGGAGAGGGATGGGCGCGGCCGCTGGGAGAACAAGGTGGACCACTGAGAATCCTGACCAGGAAGCAGCGGCCTCGACCATGCGAAGGGTTGAAAGCAAGGCAAGGGTTGAAAGCAAGGCGTTAGAGCTAATCTTCTTTTTTTTATTTTTAAACAGGGTGAAACAAGGTCTCACCCCAGAGCCCAGGCCAGCCTCCAACTCCACAATCCTCCCGCCTCGGTCTCCTGAGTGCTGAGATTCTGTGTAGGCATCATCACAAAAGCCAGTACAGGCTACATGCCTGTAATCCCAGCTACTCGAGAGGCAGAATCGGGAGGATTGTGAATACCAAGAAACAAACTACACACATGCCAGGGTGTGGGTCCTAGGGCACGACACCGACACACTCCATGCATCCCCAGTTGTGGGAGAAAGATCCTAATAGATTGTTAATAAACAAAAGATTAAATCCCAGCTAGGAAGTATGAGCCCAAAGACATACAAAACAACTGTACCTCCAGTTTCTTTTAATTTCCCCAATTCAACTAAGTTTACCTGGACCATAGGGGAAGAATTGACTTGGAGGTTGGGCGGGGGGGAACGCCAGCATTTGGGATTAGGTTGGAAGATGACATGGCTCAGCTTGTGTGTATTGAGGGGAGGGGGTCCTGTCTCAAATGGACATTCGATGAGTCCTGTGCATGGCGGGAGCATGGGAGGGGCCTTGGGCCCCCAGCTGCCCCCCACCTCCAGTTAAGCAGCTTACAGCAAATGAGCCGTGTCATCTGAGAGTTTCCAGCCAGCCTGGACAGAAGTCAGCTGAATACCCGGATGTAGATGAATTCATACCCCAGTAGGAGGGCACACCGATCAGCCATCTCTGCCTTTAGGGTTCTTTCTTCTCTGGAATAGGAAGTGGGTACTCCTTCCACTTTTCCACTAGACGCCTAGTAGATGGTTCCAGAACCATCTGCCTGAAGACACACGTGACTCATTCAAAGCCTGTTTTCTGGAGATCCACAAGCTCAAAGAAAAGGTGGACTTTCAAAGATGCTGCCTAGGAACAGGCATGCGTGAGTTCCAGATAGGCTGAACTTGTTCCAAAGGAGGCTTTTCATGGCAAGCAAGCATGAAGAGGAGAGGAAAGCGCTTCACGGTACGCTTGTGTCAGACAGGGCATTCCCCTCAGACATCCCCTCAGCACGACTCTACGGGGGACTCCATTTTGTGCTTCATAAAGAGAAACAACTTCACACATCAAAGTGCAACCACATCCTAGCCCAAAGCCCGGAATTCCGAGCCAGCCGAATGCATGCTCTACCATCTTGGCTTTCGGATTGTGTTCCCCGAGTTTTGCGGAAACTTTTCCCACAGTCTCGTCTTCAGAATGTATTTCAAACTTTTCCATCTTCTATGTAATAAATAACTACCAAGTGGACCAGGTGTGTTGGTGACACATTTCAACATGGTGACACTCACCCATGGTTTTCTTGTATTTGCAGATTGACCCATTTGGGGCACATGTAGGAGCACAGCTGGGGTCTCTGCTCATTTGCAAACGTGCGGTCACTGCGTGTAGACCTGCACAGCTGTAGAGCATCTTGAGTGTCTAAATAGGCCCGTGTACACCAGGTCAGTGCACGAGGACAGCACAAGTGAACATCATTTGGTTTCCTGCTAGGCAAACAGCTGATACACCTGGCAGCCAGCCTCTGGTAGATGTGTGCATAGGCACCCATATAAGTTGCTTCATTTCTTTAAATATCCGTTTCCTCATCTGAAAATAGGTTATCTTAGGATCAAATAACACAATGCCTTTTAAGCGCTTCAAGTGATGTGTGGAATTTAGAAAACCCTTCCTACCCTGAGCCTCTTGCAAATTTTGTGATGCTGATTTTCAGATTAGCACATGCTGCCATTGTTATTCTTGGAGTTGTACAGAAACAAGCAGGGTGGGACAGCTTCGCACCGCAGCCACTTCCGCTCATCGTGAAAAGAAATGTTTGTCATCTTTTATATTTGTGATAACTATTCCAGCAAGTGTGGATAGTTGTTCGAGACTTGACTTGAGAATGGTAAATTATTCTCTCCAATGGTGGATTCACTGAACTGAAGAATATCCCAAGACTGTAAGAAAGGCATTTGTTGTTTTTTTAAAGAAAAGGTATTTGTGATCCTTTAACCTCTTCAAGTGTGTTTCTCAATATTACTGAACAATATTTGACTGGTGTGACTCACCAAGATTTACATACATATTTTGCAGTGATTTTGTGTGGTTTTTGTATTTGTGGACATGGCTCCATTGCTGTCATTTATTTAAAATCTGCAAGATAAAATGTTACTGATGTGAAGTTATAAAATAAATCCATGCTAATGAAATATTTTGGGTTTGTTTTTCTGTAGTATGGTGTTGCTGGAAGAAGCTTCACTAAATTAAGAGAGAGACAGAGAGAGATCCTTGTAGGAATCGAGCTAAAGCTAAAAGGTCTAGGCTGGAAAACTTGAGAGCCAGGAGCTAGCATGGAAGTCCTGGGTCATGTCTCCCGGGATGGCAGCTTGTTCCACCCATGGCTGACCTCCCTTTGCAGGGACAGATGGAGGCCAGCCCCTCTGAGACCACCAGCTCACTCTCTCAGAGAAGTAGCCGACTACATGTATTGCCCAGCCTCTATTCTGCCAAGTTTGCAAGATCTTCACAAGATCCACACTTTCTCCTACAGATATGGAGGGAGAATGTTCCCCTGGCCTTTTGAAATTCCCCTTGCATCGTGAAAGTGCTTCTTCTCTTGTTTAAAGAGCAGTGGAGAGTGTTTCCCACTGGGCTAGTACTGCAGTACTGCAGACCAGCCTGCTAGAGCTGAATGTCCTGGAGGATACACAGGCCCATCCCTCAACCCTGTGAGCAAAACCCTCCCTGAAAGTATAGTTTGTGGGTCTCCTGACGCCCAGAGACTCAACTCTTCAAGAGGTGCACACCACTGCTGGCAACCACTTTCCTCTAGGAGGCTCTGGGGTAAATGATAGGTCAGGCCATCAGCCTCCCGCCTCTGCAGGCCCTCTGCGTCACAGACGTCCACACCGGCACTGGTCATTCCCCCCTTGATCCTGTTGGCTTCCAGCCCAGGTAAGATGGTCGGCGGTCCTCTGCCGAAGCTCATTCCAGAGGAGTGCTGGGCTGGTAGAGGGAGTTTGGGATGTTGCTAACTCCTAGGCTCGCAAAGCAGCCAGGACTATCCATCTTGACTGAGCGCCTGGTCCCCTCCTCCTCCACTGAACTCCAGGTGTTGTGCAGCCCTTGGAACCTCTTCATAGGACACTGCTCTGTCTCTTCCACTTTAGAAAGGAAGGAAGAAGCATTTCGTGTGTGTGTGTGTGTGTGTGCTGGTACCGAGACTTGAACTCAGGGCCTTGTGTTCTTGCTTGGTTATTTTGCTCAAGGCTAGTGCTCTTCCACACCTCCCCTTTCAGCATTTTGCTGGTTAATTGGAAATAAACATCTCATAGACTTTTGTGCCTGGACTGGCTTTAAACCATGATCCTTATTACTCCTGAGTAGCCAGGATTACAGGCATGAGCCCCTGGTGCCTGGCTTACGAGGCTCACCATTCTGTTTCCACGTGCAAATGCACTTGTTCCTTGCTGGCATGCAGACACTGCCCAGCTGGCTCCACCTCTTACGGGGGGGGTCCTTACCAAGCCTGGACAAGAACAGCACCCCGAGCATTGATGAAGCAGGCTCACGCAGAGAACCAGCACTTAGGCCAGACTGGATGTTATGTAAAGCACCGAAGAGCAAAAGGAAGAGACGATGGACATCAGCTACATCCTAGGGTAGTCAGCCAGCCTGAGAGAACACAGGAGTTTAGAAGCTGGGGGTTTGACAGAGCCTGAAATGAAACAGAGGTGAAGAGAAAGAATCCAGGACAAATAGAAGATACACAATCATCTGCAGAATCTGAAGGCGGTCTAATGACTGGGGCTCCAGGGCAGGGCCCAGCTGGTCTGACAGTGAGTCTGCACAGGGAAGCGTTAGGCTCTTGGAGATGCTTCCTTAGGGAAGAGCATGGTGGATTTGTGAGAAGCAGGACTTCCTACCTGCCCAGGGCAGGGAGTTGCCCTGGCTCAGCCCTGCTTGGTACTTTCCCCCCCACCCTCCGCATGCCCACATGCTCCTCAGCATCTCAGATGGACAGTTTCTTAAGATGACACTCAAGACATGTTGGCCAAGATCAATTTTCTCATAAGGAAAATGGTATAGGATTTCAGTCCCGCTTTCGGCATGCCAGCTAGACCTGCCCACTTGTTATCTGGGCTGCTTTAAGCCATCCCCACCCCTCCTTAAAGGAAAGGTTCCCAGAGGGCAGGTGTGGCCATGATGCTGAGGATCACAGGTCCTGAGACGGGCGCCAGGGTTTTTCTCTTGTTTCCTTTCGGGTACAGATGTCCGTGTTCCAGAATGACTTGTTGACACTATCATTTCTCCACTGATTTGCATCTTTCTCAAAAACTAACTATAGTTGACTACACATCTGGGTGTGTGTGCATGCATGTTTGTGTGCCTGCACGCATGTGTGTGCGTGCGGGATGTTTGTGCGTGCACACACACATGTTCCCTATTCTGTCTCATGGATCTTTTTGCCTACAATACCACGAATGGCCACCATAATAAAATAAACCATGATCACGGTTCTTCTGTTTAAAAGTTGTTTTCTAAAGTCCCATATGACTTTTCAGACCCACTGTTCAGCATCCACCAAGACTGGAGGACTCTTGCTGCGATTTACCTCTCACTATTCCAGAGCCTGGGACAGCGTGAAGCAGGTGGCAGCAGGGTTGGCTTCTCAGGCCAGTCTCCACTCCTGCTTGCAGACTGAGTACCCTCTTCATTGGCGGAAAGCTCATCCCTGATGAAATGGGGTCTGGAGGTGGGCGTTTGGGGAAGCCATGACGTCATAAAGGTGGATCTCCCTTGCATGAATTAGTGCCAATAATAATAATATAAAAGCACAGAGAGCTCCCTGGGCCCGACTGCCATCTGAGACACAGCCACAACCATCAGCTACGAGCCAGAAAGCCCGTCCTTGTGAACAGTCCGTTGGCACTGAGCTGCAAAGTCACTTGGACTTTGGAGCCTCTAGATGTCAAGAAAGAAATGTCTGTTGTCTATAATCCAGCTAATTTACTAAGAGCCACCTTCTCCCTCTGTCTGCACCAGCACTTGCCTTGTGCTGATTCAGCCCTGGTGTCACTGTGTGTCCTCAGCCCAGCGTGGCCCACGGCAGAAATCCACCCACCTGCTGCCCACCGCGGAGCAAGAAAGGGGCAGGGCGACCCCCACCCCCAGGGGAAAAACTCGCCCCATGTCCCGGCTGATAAAGAACAGGAAAAGGAAGCCGGCCGCGTCCAGGGCACGCACTGTTGCTCAGAATGTGCGAACATGGCTCTTTTCCAAAATTAGAGCGTGTGTCTGGAAATAGCGCCTGCTGGGTGCTGCTGCCAGCGTTTGCATTCTTCCTCTGGGTGTATTTTAACCCTTTGGCGAGCACCATGTAGCCTTGAGGAGACAAGCCTGGAGCTCTGCCCCTGAGCGGGTGACGCGGGTGGGCGCCCCGCGGGCTTGGCTGTGTGACTCTCCTCTCCTTGTCTAACTGTCCATGCTGGTGGTTACATTAGGTTACACCCAAGAAGGGGAAGGTGGGGGTCTGGCCCACCCAACAAGACATTACTGCAAAGGAAAGCCGTTGCCATGGTAACCCGCTGTCAGACGCCCGTCTGCACCCGAGGGGGCAGGAATGGATCCCAGGATTGGCTAGGCACTGCCTTGCTTTTGTCTTCAGTTTGTGACATGAACAATGAATGACGGGAGATGGGGGCAGGGAGAACAGCCAGCGCTCATCTATCACAACCCTCCCCCTCCCTCCCCCCTCCCTCCCCCCGCCCCCCCCCCCAGAGCCTCCAGCTAGGGCTCTCCTAACCAGGCCTCGCACCTGCAGGGGCCCATGGGAAGTCACAGCACCTACACCAGGCTATGTTCCCATACACAGCGTACACGGCGTCTGTAGCTCAGAGTGCTAACGACCTTGGGGGGGAAGAGGACCAATACACACGGGAAGGAGAGAAATGCACAAGCCAGCGTGCGGCGTGGACAGGCGCTCAGGCTGGGAAGAAGCCCTGGTGTGGGGGCAGGGCCCACGTGGCAGCAAGGCCACCTAGCTAGTACAAGGCCCTGAGTTCAAGCTCCAGGACAGCGTAATAATGTCAGATTAGACATTTGCTCATGCATCAACCAAGCGCTAAACAGTGTTTTTAACACCATCTGCCCTCAAACACAAAAATCACTGCCCCAGTGAAGGCATGGTTCCAGATGTTGCAATTCAAATACAGTCGAAGCCGAGTGCTGGTAGCTCATGCCTATAATCCCAGCTACTCAGGAGGCCAAGGTATGTTGTATCACAATTTAAAGACAACCTGGGCAGAAAAGTCTACTAGATCCCATCACTATAATAACCAGCAAGCCGGGCACCATGACTCACACCTGTAATCCTAGCTACTCAGAAGGCTGGGATCAGAGGATCACAGTTCTCAGCCAGCCTGGGCAGGGAAGTCTATGAGACTCTTATCTCCAATGAACCACCAGATAACCAGACGTGAAACTGTGGTTCCAAATGGTGGAGAGCTAGCCTTGAGCAAAAGAGCTCAGGGATAATACCCAGGCCCTGATTTCAAGACCAGAGGAAAAACAACAACCAACCAAAAGCTAGGCTAGAGGTATGGTTCAGGTGGCAGAGCACCAGGTACAGCAAACACAAGGCCTCAAGTTCAAACCCCAGTACTGCTAAAACCAAACCAAACCTGGAGAGGGTAGCTAGAGAGGCAGGCCTGCATGGAAGAGGGTTATCAGCCACTGAGCTCATCTCTCCCCCCACCCCTCTGGGCTTCTCCGATGCCTCTGCGCCCCAACCTCAAACTTCCCCAGAAAGCCTAGCTTGGCCCCTCTGGTGGGCAAATGTAGGCCAGCCCACCTTCCAGGCATACCAGGACCAAGGCCTCGGCCTGGTGGACGTTCTCATTCAGTTTCTTCGGGAATGTGATTTTTTATTTTTTCCGCAGTGCTGGAATGTGGGGCCTTGTACCTGCTAAGCATGGCCTCCGCCACCGAGTGAGCCCCAGTCCCAGCCCTTGTTCGAGACGTTACCCAGGTTTCCTTGTGCCACCCTGATGGATGAAGCATTGCCGTGTGACTGAACACAGCCTCCCGTCTCCCGTCCTTCCAGGGAGCCCAGGCAGTGCGGCTGCATCCCACGATGCTTTTTGGTGCCTAGTTCCCATCCAGAGACCATCTAAGGCTCCTGAGTCACTTTGTTAGCATAAGCTCAGGTAGGGTCATACTTGTCATCCTAGCTACTCAGGAGGCTGAGATCTGAGGATTGAGGTTCAAAGCCAGCCCGAGCAGGAAAGTCTGTGAGACTCTTATCTCCAATAAACCACTAGAAAACGGGAAGTGGCTCTGTGGCTCAAGTGATAGAGTGCTAGCCTTGAGCTGAAGAGCTGAGGGACAGATAGCACCAGGCCCAGAGTTCAAACCGACCAAAAAAAAGCGGGGGGGGGGTACTCAGCATGAGCCAAAAGATGTGCCTGTCACTCAGGAAAATCCAAGGCACTTGGGGCTTCGAGGCAGCATCTAAGACAGTGTGTATTTTCGTTGTAGCCAAGGGCTCATAAAGCCACGCATGGAAGCCGTGGGGGAGTGTGGGGGTGGATGTCGGAGCCCAGCTCCCAAGCATGCCTCTGGGAAGAGCACCCCTTCACCACACCCCGGTAGTGCTGTTTGCTCCTCCACATCTCTTGCTCCATGCAGCCTCCCTTTCCACCCCGGCCTTGCCTGGCTTGGGGCCTTGAATTCGTGCTGGGCAGGACCAAAGGGAAGGAGAATATTGAAAATGTAGAGAGAATTAAAGAAGCATAAATGATCAATTGTGTTTGCCAGATGGGACTTTTAAACACACACACACACACACACACACACACACAGCTTATTAATTAAACATGAGAGGATTTTTTAACATATTAAAAGCTGGATAGATCTAATTTTTCATTTCAGCTATTGTTTTGTTGTTGTTGTTTTTTGTATGTACAAGGGAATGTTTATATACTGTGCTAGAGAAGGCAAAGAGAAGGTTCTGGACTTCTCAGAAGCAACCCATCCATTGTTTATCCAAGGCCACCAAGAGCCTGGAGTGTGGCATCCTGCTTCTGAGGCGTTCCCATGGAAACCACGCATGTTCCCGCATGCAGAAGGCAGCCAGCGGGGCTCCTGGGACAACGCCCCCTGAAGAGCGAGCCCGCAGATGAGGGGCACTCAGAGCATCTGCCTTCACGCCAGAAAATCCACCTCCCTCTCCTCACGTCCTGTCCCCACTGCCCACCCCCTTTCCCCTCCCCACCCCCTCCCCAGGATGTAGAATGCAGACCTCCTGTGGCCCGGGTGACACGTCTGATAGGTCTCCGCCCACAAAGGCTGGAACGTTAAGCATCTGTCATGTCAGAGAAGGAAATGGGATGGAGCCAGGGCCGAGGAGGGGGTTTCCTCAGGACCACGCCTTCGGGGCATGCTACAGCGTGGACAGTGAGGATGGCACAGCG
This sequence comes from Dipodomys ordii, assembly GCF_000151885.1. Lineage (NCBI taxonomy): Eukaryota > Metazoa > Chordata > Mammalia > Rodentia > Heteromyidae > Dipodomys > Dipodomys ordii. The sequence goes on from NW_012267405.1 coordinate 232,573, forward strand.
GGGTGGGACACGTTGGCTGACCTGGCCGCCCCACCCCCGCATTCCCATCAGTCCCCCAGGCAGGAACTACTGCAGTGGCCAATGCCATCTCTCCGTCCTGGGGCACTGCCTGTGTCCTCTGACAACCTGCTGCTGGAGGGTCTTGCAGCTTGGAAGATGGCACTGGGTCCTGGGTTCCTAAGGTCACCTGTCCGCCTTCCGGGGACCCCGCCTTGCTGGACCCCGGGGTCTCTTCTTGCCCTTACATGTTTCTCCCTGCCGGGCAGCAGCCTACCCTGATCCCATGCGGCCTCAGGACTTGTGTGTCCCCATGCCCACCCCCGGTTCAAGGAGGAAGGTCAGGGTCCCCCGCTGTGGGGGAACTGTGACAGAGAGGGGAGAGGGAGAGGCCCCTCTTGCAGGAAGGATTCCCGGAAAACACACTAGGCTGCGGGATCCAACCTCTGTCCTTCCACGATTCCAAATGAGGGGAAGAAATGGAGAAAGCTCATTTCTAAACAAAGAGATGAGGAAAGGCTGTTGCACGGCGCCCCGAGTGCTGTTTGCGGGGGCCTCAGGGCTTTTCTAGGGTGACTCGATTGCACTTTTGCTCCCAGTGCCCATCAGCTCTGCCTGTGTCTGGCTTGACACTTGGCCAGAGAGAAATGAAGATGACACCTTTGCCTTGTGGACAAAGACTCAGAGCCACCAGCCACGTCCATCACAGGGCCCCAGGAATCACCCCGCTTTGATCTGAAGGGAGGCTGAAGTTGTGAACTGTACCCAGGATTTGCTTTACCCCAGTGAGGCAAGACACACACACACACACACACACACACACACACGCACACACGCGCACACGCATGCACACACACACGTGACAACAGGTGAGGCGTGGCAGCCACTGCGTGACGTTGCTGGGAAACAGGAAATTATATTCCCAGCAAGCACACCCTGCCTGCTTCCTGGTTTTCCCCAAGTCGCCCAGGCCAAACACACAAGGACAACTGTCTGTGAACGGCTTTTTCAAGGCAAACCTTCAGCTCTGAAGTCACAGTCACCCCTTACACCGCGTAGCTGTCCAGTGAGCAACATCCCAGACGCCCGAGCGGGTCCCGGGAGCGCCGGGTGCCCGTGGGCCTGGCAGATGTCGGCTTTCCATCACCAAGCGGGTGGGGCAGCGCCCCCTGCTGACCAGTTTCCAGAAGAGCAGGCAGAAACCATAGAAGCCACTCACAAAGAGCCATGAGCAGGGGCCCCCCGCAACCTCCAGCTCGGCCAAGACAGCTGAGCTGTTAAACAGGAAGCCAAGGCAGCCCCGAGCCTGTGTGTCTCCTAACTGGCGTCCTCAGAAGCACCGAGTGCAGCCTCCGAGGGGGAAGGGGCACTGCCTTCGAGTCCTCTGAGGTCTGAGCAACGGAACAAGCTGCAGCCAAGAATCGTGGACAGGAAGCACGGCTGTTACCCCGACGCCGTGATTCACAGAGGGTGGGAGGGGAGAAGGGGGGGTTGTCAGGTCCTCTCACCCCCCCCCCCATCAAGAAAGAGGCAACAGGGTTCTCGACCATTTGTAACCGTCAAACACTGCATGGACCTACCCCAGGTCTAGCACTGGGCAACAGTGTAGCAGGACGGGCTCTGTGGTACACCCCTGTAAGCCCAGCTGCGCAGGAGGCAGAGGTAGGAGGAGGGCAGCTTAAGTCAAGCCCCAGGCAAAGTTAGCTCACAATCTTATATGAAGAAAAGGAACCTGAAGCCAAAAGGCTGGGGGCGTGGCTCCCCTGGTCGAGGGCCTGCCCTGGGCAGCTCAGTTCAATCCCTAGTGCAGATAGATAAATAAATAAGCCCCAGATTCTGCTCTTTGGCCAGGTCAGAGAGTACAACCTGTGCCAGGTGGGAGGAGACTCAGAGATGGCCTCATAGGGGAGCAAGAAGTTCCCCCATACCCCAACCAGCAACTGCCCACTGCTGCCCGGACCAAGACAAACAAGAGACACCCCTCCCCCTCAGATATTCAGCCAGCCTGGGTGCTCTTAGTAAGAGCTCTGTTGAGTACAGAAGTAGCTCAGAGCTGGGTTTTAAGGCAGAAGAAGGGTGTGTGTGTGTGTGTGTGTGTGTGTGTGTAAAAAGTCAAAGGCAGAGGGAGCAGCAGGCAGGAGACGAGATGTGGTCAGTGTCCACGCTGGCTGGCTAGTAAGCAGTGGGCAGCGGGAAGGAGCGCAGCGGGCAGTACCAGGTGGGAGAGACCAGTGTGGACGCGTGACACTCATCCATCAGTCATTATTGAGTTGGGGCTTGAGGGTATCACAGCTGTACTTTAGGGAGTCTCTCCTGTAGCCTTGGTGAGATGGGGCAGAAAAGTCCAGAAGCAAGAGCTAGTCAAATGTTTGGCACTGTCACACGAGAAGGTAGCTGTGCCAGAGGAAATGAGGGTCACACAGGAGGGAAGCAGGGAGACAAGGCAGGAAAGGGAGCAGGAAGAAGGAGGAACAAGCCCACCTCGGGCCTCCTGGGCAGTGGGAAGTAGGACTTCCTGCCTGCTTGCCCTGAGTTCTGACGGGTGCGCACGGGTAGGTTAGTTACACATGGAGGTCAGGCTCAGGGCTGCGGCGACACGTGCTCACTATGTGAGGCTCCAACGGTGAGGTCAGCCCCAGGACATGTCATCTACTGCCACCCCTGAGCCACCAGCCAACAGGGGAGACAAATGACAAGCCAAAGTCATGTGATGTGCTAGAATCTGCGAGCCCCGCCTCTTCCCTTGGACCACACCAGGGTCCAGTCAATGCCAAGACCTCAAGCTCCTCTATGGTGACAAGCTGGGCACGCTGGCTAATTAATAAAAGAGGCCAACTCCAGCCATCTGGAGCTGAGGTTCCTAGACCTGGTAGGGCCGCAGCCAGCTTTGGGGCAGAGGCCCAGAGAGGCCCCCAGGAGAAGCACGCATCCTGCGGAAAGCACACGGCTTGCTTCTGGCACTCTTTTCTCTTGATTCTCTTTTCCTCTGTTCACAACGTGTGTGTGTGTGTGTGTGTGTGTGTGTGTGTGTACGCATGTGTGATGAGGAGGCTTGAACTCCGGGCTCTGAGCTCTTGCTTCATTTTTTCCACTCAAAGCTGGCACTCTACCACTTAAAATCACACGCCTCCATTTCCAGTTTTTTGCTGGCTCAGCAGAGATAAGTCTCTCTCAAATGTATCTTCACTGGCTGGCCTGGAATGACAACCCTCAAATCTCAGCCACCTAAATAGCTTAGGATCACAGGCCTCTTATCCAAACTATGTCGAGACTGGCGTTCTGTTCACAGGCCCAGCTACAGAACTGCCACGTGTCAGGCCCAGGCGCCCACCCAACCCACAAGAAAGAATGATCCTGGTGGAGGGCTGAGACGGGAGTTCGTTACAGCCACTGGCACACAGAGGGAAAAGGTGTTTTTGGCTCATCTTTGGCCACAGACTTGAGTTCCATGTTTAGACACAGAAAGGACCAGGGGCAGATGTGAAATGATTCCACAGTTCTGTTAAGGCCGGTTGATATTTTCAGGGTTACCTTGCAGTTATCAGTTGAGGGGTGCAATCGCCTGCCTGCCGGGTGGTCAGCTTCCTCTTCTCATCCCTCAAGGTAACAATGTCATCCATCAGTCCTGTCCTCCCAAGGTGGCTGGCAGGAAAGTGGCTCAGAGCTAAGACAGATTGGAAATGGAGGCAGAGATGTCAGACTTCCAGCAAAACAGGATTCAGGACATCTGAAGTCAAACAGCTGGGTTCTTGGCTAAGTACGGGGCACCACTCACAACCCCCAAAAGGTAGACACACCCCAAATGTCCACTCAGAGATCAGCTAAGCAAACATCCACAGGTGGGGCAGCCCGAAAAAGAAAGGACTTTGTTTTTTAGATAGGGTCACACTACATAACCCAGGCTAGCCTTAAAAGTGTGATCCTCTTCCCTCAGCCTCTCGCATATTGTGATTACAGACAGAAGCCACCATGCCTGGCCAAAAAGGGAGAAAATTCTGACACCCATGCTACAGCACGGATGCACCTTTGAATCATTTTGTTAAATCAAAGAAGCCAGGCGCAAAAGAACAAGTCCTTTATGATTCTACTTATGAACGGTACCTACCGTGGGGTTAGGAGAGCTGGGGGATGAATAGTATTGGTCTAGAGGTTATTTATGAATGATGCGAAGCATTATGGAGACAGCAGTGATGATCGCACAACCACGTGACTACATGTAAGGCCACTCAACTGTCCACTTAAGAAATAATGTGGTAGCTAGGATTATAGGCATGAGCCGCCAGTGCCTGGCTCCACGAGACTGTTATCTCCAATTAACCACCAGAAACCTAGAAGTGTTGCTGTAACTCAAAGTGGTAGAGCACCAGCCTCCAGTGAAAGCTCAAGAGCAGCACCCAGGCTCTGAGTTCAAGCCACACCACAGACAAAAGATAAATAAATAAAAATAAAAAATAGGCCTGGGAAGATGGCTCAGTGGTAGAGTGCTTGTCTTGCATGCATGAGGCCCTGGGTTCCATTCCTCAGCACCACATAAGCAGAAAAAGCTGGAAGTGGCACTGTGGCTCAAGTGTCTGTAGAGCACTAGCTTTGAGCTAGAGCTGAGGGACAGCACCCAGGCCGAGTTCAGGACCCATGACCAACCAAGAAAATAAAAAATATAAAAACTAAAGTGGTGGCCAGGCACCGGTGGCTCATGCCTGTAATCCTAGCTACTCAGGCGGCTGACATCTGAGGATCTCGGTTCAAAGCCAGCTCAGGCAGGAGAGTCTGTGAAACTCTTATCTCCAATTAACCACCAGAAAACCGGAAGTGGCACTGTGACTCAAGTGGTAGAGCGCTCGCCTTGAGCTGAAGAGTTGAGGGACAGCGCCCAGGCCCAGAGTTCAAGCCCCATGTCTGACAAAAAATAAATAAAGTGGTGGTGTGTGGTAATGCACATCTGTAGTCCTAGCATCTAGGAGACTTGGTAGGAGGATTTGGAGGTCAAGACCAGCCTGAGCTTCATAGCAAGACTCTTGATTCAAAAACAAAAGGTTAAAATATAAATGGTAAATTTTTTGTTATGTGTATTTTACAATTTAAATTTAAAAAAAGAACAGCCCTCTCTTCCATCTGTCCGTGAGTCTCTTCAGCTTTAATTAGAAGGGCTGGACCTGGTGCTTCTGGAGTTGTAGTCTGATGTTTCTATGACAACCACACTAGGCAGGCAAGATCTATCATCAAATCAATGGAGTTCACCCTCGCGCTCGCCCCCCGCCCCACTCCACTCCAAACCTCAGCAGCACGCTGGTGCTCCTGTATCTACACTGGCGCCAGCGCCACGCCTCCTGCAATCTCCCGTACCTTCCTCTCCCACTCCTTTCTCCCCCCACTTCATATTCCTCAGTGTCTGGGGCTCAGAGGGACACACCCCAAATTAATTTTTCATTAACTGCACTTGAAGTGTATATACTGCTGTGCCAGAAATAGGAGAGGTATTTAATAAAAGTATGTGAAATTACCAGGCAGGTGGAATGAATGAAATTTGCTGAAAGAGCAAATCCCGAATTGGACATCACTCCCAGACAGCTGGGACCATCCCTGGGTGCCAGGCTGGCTCCTCAGGGCAGGCTGGCAGCCAGTCAAGGAGGGACTGGCTCTGTGCAGGCCTGGTGCAACAGATACTGCCCTGCCTAGTTCTGTCATCCTGGCCTCTGGTCTGTCCCTGGGGTGGACAGCTGCTGCCACCCTGTATGAGTAACCAGACAGACAGTACCCGGCAGGCAGCGCAGGGGCTGCTCAGAGAAGGAAGTCCTTCCTGGGAGACTCGTGAGGCCCACTCACTGCATGCCAGCCCTGCCAGGCTGTAGTGATGCGCTACACTGGCATTTCTGCTCCATGGATTGTGCCCAGTGGCTTATCAACCGCATCACACTCAACTGTGTGTGTGTGTGTTTGTCCACCCTTGGGCTAGAACTCAAGACCTGGCCTGGGTGCTGCCCTGGAGCTTGAGCCACAGTTCCACTTTTGCCTTTTTGTTGCTTTGTTAATTAGAGAAAAAAGCATCTCATTGACTTTCCTGCCTGGGCTGTCTTTGAACCTGCATCCTTAAGCTCAGCCTCCTGAGTAGCTAGGATTATAGGTATGCACCATTGGCATGTTTTTAAAATTTTTTAATCACATAATTTTTAAAGTCACGTCATCCCACCAAAAGAGACAACCACCGTGGAAACATGTTAAAATGCTTCCCCCTTACAGCTTGCCTAGAAAAATAAGTGTGTTCATTCTCTTAAGGAAGGGGCAGCAGAGGCCCGGGGGCACAGCTCCACATCTATGTAGATGCAAAGCTTGGAGTGTGCACCTGTCGCCAGAACAGGAAGCAAGGTGGGCCCCGGCTGGACTGACCCTGGCTTGTGAGAAGACTGCTGTCATCCTACCCAGAAGACACCTGGCTAAATCACCGCTCCACACTCAGCCCAAAGAGAAGCATCACCCTCTCCAGCCAGCCCACGGCCAGAGCCTCACTGTATTCCTAGGCAACTCTGGGGTCACGAGTCTCTCCAGGAAGGGCTGGTCACACCTGCCCAGACTTCCTCCTTCCCTGGATTTGGGGAATGCTGTCCTTCCAGCCAGGTAGCTTCCTGGCTCATCTGTGACTTCCTCCACGCCCCCAGAAAGGGCAGTGCCACCCACAGCTGACTGCCTCCACGTGAGATGGGCTATTTATGACAGCACTTACCCTGAGGAAAAGTTAAACTAGTCCCTGTTCATGCTCCCAATTTCCATGTGGAAAAACTGAATCACGAGAGTGGCTTTCTAGAGCACGCCCCTCCCTTGGGTGAGTCAGCCGGGTCAAGCTTCTAGCAGGCCCAGGTACAAGTTGTGTGCCTCTAGCCTCGGCCCCTGCTGTGCGGGCCCTGGGCCTGGACAGGGCAGCAGGACACTGCTATGATGAGGCCATTCAAGCTGGAATCCCGAATACAGTCCAGACTTGCAAACTCTGAGAGCTGTCACGACGCAAGTGCAGGTCCCATCAACTGCAAGAGCAGTGATGCAGAATCCGCAGCAAAGCACCAGCACGCAGAACTCTTCCCCCTCACTGCAGATGCAGTGAGATGCCAAGCACTTCCCTGGGGACTTGGGGTCTGAAAGGCAGGCTCTGGCAGGGATGTTGTGAGCTGAATTGTATCTAACGCAGTAGCTTCCGGCAGCTGGCTGGGCAGAGGAGGTGACCTTCCCTGTCATCCATGTTGACATGCCTTTTTCCAATGTACCATCTGATTTTTTTTTCCTACACCAGGTTCACTTTTTTAGTAGTCAAATTTAAGTCATTAAAAATTTCCCTTGGGATTTTTGAAGTTCAATAGTACCCCCAAACAGGGACTTGCATCCATCCATTTTAGTAGCAAAAATTACCAAAGTAAAACCTAACTTGGAAAACTATTAATGATTCAAGATGGTGCTCAGTTATATGAAGATTTTTCCCATAAAAATACAACACATGCCAGGCGACGGTGGCTCACGCCTGCAATCCTAGCTACTTGGGAGGCTGAGATCTGAGGATCACGGTTCAAAGCCAGCCCGGGCAGGAAAGTCTGTGAAACTCTGATCTCCAATAAACGACCAGAAAACTAGAAGTGACGCTGTAGCTCAAGTGGTAGAGCGCTAGCCTTGAGCTGAAGAGCTGAGGGACAGCGCTCAGGCCCAGAGTTCAAGGCCCACGACCGACCGACCAAAACAAAACAAAAATACAACACGTTCACTAAAGGATACAGTGTCGGTTAGCTACAGGAGAGTACTTTCTGGAAGGGACTTCATTTCCCCCTCATCCCCAACCCACACAGAACTCAACTCCTCCACACAAACACTCGTCACACACAGGACTCAGAGCCGGCCCACCTACTCAACATTATCTTCTCTCCTGAAAAACCCAGGGAACCCCAGCTTCAAATGGGTGTGAGGGCTGAGGATGCAGGAAGATCTCACGCTTCTCTGCCTGTACTTACCATCCCCGTAACGTGTGTCTCCTCTGCCTTTCTCCTCTTCAGCGATCTGTTCACCAGGCTGGATGGCTAACACAGGTCGGTTTCCAAATCACCCTGCCATCCCTCCTAACATCCCTTCCCCTTGAAGAGAAGGATCCTTGGGCAGGAGCATATTATTCAGATAACAGAAATATATATGGGTCCTTTTCTAATCTGTTCCTAATGCTGAACCTAGTGATGCCAAATGAGTCAAAAATCTATACGCCAAGATTGGGGCTGGGAAGGTGGCTCAGTGGTAGAGCACTTGCCTGGCATGCCTGAGGCCCTGGGTTCGATCCCTCAGCTCCACATAAGCAATAAGTAAAAAGCCGGAAGTGGTGCTGTGGCTCAAGGGGTAGAGCACTTGCCTTGAGCTGAAGAGCTGAGGGATAGTGCCCAAGCCCAGATTTCAAGCCCCATGACCGACAAAAAAAAAAAAAAGGATTCAAAAATCTATACGCCAAGACTAAGTGCTATAGAGCAAGGCAGGCCAGGCTGGCACTGCTTAATATTGTTTCCCAGCTCTACTGTCAAAAGCTAAGGATGAGCGTTTTCAAAAAAGTGCATTATTCCAGTAATACATTGTTTGGGTAGCAATTTTCTTCAGAACTGTTCCAGGAAAACTAAGAAACTCCAGATACTTTATCTTGTGAAAGCTGGGGTCTCTTTTGTCTTCAACAGGATCCAACCCTGTGATTGCTGAGGTATGATGTGAGGTGGGTATTAGTTAACATGCAGAGAGCTGACTCTTTTAACTGGAATATCACTGTATTGTTCTTAATAGCCCTTTTCTTTTTTCTTTTTTTGTCAGTTGTGGGGCTTGAACTCTGGGCCTGGGCATTGTCCCTCAGCTCTTCAGCTCAAGGCTAGCACACTACTTGAGCCATAGCGACACTTCTGCTTTTCTGGTGGTTTATTGGAGATAAGAGTCTCACAGCCTTTCCTGCCCAGGCTGGCTTTGAACCACGATCCTCAGATCTCAGCTCTTGAGTAGCTAGGATTACAGGCGTGAGACACCAGCACCCAGCTTCCTTTTCTTTTTGCCAGTCCTGGGGCTTGTACAAAGGTTTTTGGACTTTTCATCCCCAGTTGGTACTCTACTACCTGAACCACACCTCCAGTTCTGACTTTTTGCCAGTTAATTGGAGATGTTATACATGTCCGCCTGCCTGGCTCCAAATTGTGATTATGATAATCATCGCACCTGCTGAGTAGCTGGGATTACATGAATGAGCCACCAGTGTCTGGCTAACAGCCTCGTTGATGTTCACTCAGCAAAAAGCAATACCTCAAATGGCCTGGTTTCTCTCAGAAGGCTGTGGGGTTGACTTGTTGCAAATACTGACAAAGGATCAGACCCCTTCATCTTTTCTTTGTAGGCAGAGTTTTAGTCTCTGTACTGCCAGTCCAGCCATGTCACTCCCAAGTCCTAGAATCCCTCCCAGACTGCAAGCCATGTCACTGGGCTACGATGAGCCAGTCACCACAGTCACGTAGTAATTGGGGGGAGGAGCAACACCTACTCCACAGACCACGTGTTTCACGTCACGTCTGAATATAAAAATGGTGAACGACTATTTGTAAACAAGCACCTGGCTGGGACAGGAAGAGAAGGTTCTGGGCTTAACTAGAATTATAAACTGTCTGATGCAAGTCACTTCAAGAGATTGCAAGTTCCCACAAGCTCCAATCTGTTAACGTTTTTATTCTCTCTCTCAAAGGAAAAATCTGTTCTCTATGCAACTTGACTTTAAGAATTCAATCATTCCTGATTCCTAGATTATCTCAAAATGTATCTTGCTACTCCACTTTAGCTAAATCCAGTAACATTGACTTGATACTGTTTTTGTTGTTGTTTTGATGCTGAAAATAAAACCCAATGATTTTTCTCTTTTTTGGCAGGGGGGGGGGGAGAAGGGAGGTGTTGGTGGCAGGGCTTGAACTCTGGGCCTGGGCGCTGTCCCTCGGCTCTTCAGCTCAAGGCTAGCGATCTACCACTTGAGCCACAGCGTCACTTCCAGTTTTCTGGTGGTTAACTGGACACAAGAGTCTCCACAGAAGCCGGGCACTGGTGGCTCACATCTGTAATCCTAGTTACTCAGAAGGCTGAGATCTGAAGATTGAGGTGCAAAGCCAGCCTGGGCAGCAAAGTCTGTGAGACTTGCATCTCCATAAACCACCAGAAAATCGTAAGTGGTGCTGTGGCTCAAATGGTAGTGTTCACCTTGAGCTGAGGGACAGTGCCCAGGCCCAGAGTTCAAGCCCCATAACGGGAAAAAAAAAAAAAGTGTTTTACATACTTTGCTGTCTGGGCTGGCTTTGGACCACAATCCTCAAGATCTCAGGCTCCTGAGTAGCTAGGATGACAGGCATGAGCCCCTGGCTCCCAGTGATTTTTAATATCTGTGTTTAGCATACATTAGGTGTCGAACACACTCCACATAGATTTTGTGATGAATGAGACACAATGCTTACCTAGAGCAGTTCCCTCTGAGCAGCAGCCAGACCCTATACACAGCTACCCAGGCTGCCGGACACAAGGGGGACAGAGGCCCGTATGCAGGGAGGCGGCAAGGGCAGCATCGATTCCAGCACGGCAAGAAGACCTCTAGGCTGAGCCTGAGGAAACGGGCAAGTGGGTGGTAATACTTTCTTGGGCAGACCAGAACCAGGACGAGTAAGCCTAGTATCCACCTAAGGGGGCTTTCACTCTACTCCTGAGACTGCGGAAGGCAACAAAGGACCTCCGAAGGCGCTCGGGTGACAAAGTGATCTGATCTGCTTTACAATTACTATGTGTGTGGAGGGAAGTATGGAGGAGTGGAGTGCAACAGGAAGGCCTCAAAGTCATCTGACAGCCTAGACTGGACTGCCAGCTGCACCTCCTCGATGGATGCGCAAATCTGCAAATGCTCCAGTCCCTTGGATAAAAAATGGAGTTTTGTCTGCATCCTGTGCCATCCTCCCCCATACTTTAAACCACCGCTCAATGACTTACAATACCTAATCAATGTGTGTGCCATGTAGAGTGTCACACTGGGCTGGGTGTGGAGCCACATGCCTGAAATCCCAGGTGGAGTGGAAAGATTGCCAGCTGGCTGAGGCCCAACGCAAACCCTATCCAAAAAAGACAAAGCGAAAGGCACTTGAGGTTAAGGACAGAGGAAAAAAAGTGGAGAACAATGGAAGGGAGGGCATTGATCAGGAAGCATTTTTATAACTTACGAAACTGTACCTTCTTGTGCAACTACTTAAGAACAACAACAAAACACAAAGGCCTAGGGCAATGGCTTGGGTACTAACCTTAGCATGTGGCCTGTACTTCAAACCTTAATCCAGCCAAAAAGGTAACAATTCCACCCCCCGAAATACGGTTCTATTGTCCAGGTTACAACCAAATGGCCTAGAACTGTGTGTACGTGGGACTTTCCCCCCACAGTCCACTTGAGTCCAAATGGGTGGGTGGGAGCTTCCTCTTGTGCTGGTATCAGAACTTGAACTTAGGACCTGGGTGCTGCCCTAAGCTGCTTTTCTTTTTTTTCTTTTTTGCTCAAGGCTAGCACTCTACTACTTGAGTCACAGTTTTGTTTCGTTTTGGTCAACAGGGTAAGAGTATTGCAGACTTTCCTGCTCCAGCTGGCTTTCAACTGTGATCCTCAGATCTCGGGCTCCAGAGCAGCTGAGATTACAGGCTTCGGTGTGAGGCACTGCACTTCCCACGTGCTTCCCCTTCTCCCGGGCAGTGGTGGTCCTGGTGACCAGAGACAGCCATGTCCCCCAGGAGGCAGCTCTGCAGACATCCCTGCTCGGGCGGGAGTGTTTTGTGTAGACACAGGCAACACCCATGGCATAAAAAGGATATGCTGACAGAAAGTTTTGTGAGAGCTTTAATGGCACAAAATGTTTATAGCTACAAGTTATACATGAATTGTAAACTGTATAGAATGATACAAAGTGCTAACTAAATAGATGAGAATGCATAATCACTTTGGCTCAGTTCATTCCAATCATTTCACCAATGGTCCACTTAGAAAGCCACCCCCGTGTGGAGCAGTCAACCTTACTGCAGCCCCGCGCTCTGTTCTTCTCACCGAGCATGCGTGCTGTCTTGCTCCCAATTTTATTTACAAGTATTTTAAGCCAGTTTTCACCAAGCGCAAGAAAAATGAAATCTGCCTTTTCATCCCCCAATTGTAAACAGGTGTAAAGCTTTTAAAGCATTAATCTTAAATTGTCCACGGTTATTTATTGAGTTCTCCTTTCCAATGATACAGTTTGTCTGCATTGTGTCCCATAGGAGGGCCACCAGCTCATCATGGTGAGCTCTACTGTGTTCTGGCTGGAATTCCACATCACAGATACTTCGAAAAACACATAAAGCTAAATTTATTTCCAATAGCAAAAACAGTAATATACTCAAAGCTCAGTGGCACTGGTAGACGGCTACTGAGGTTCTCAGGAAGGGAATGCACTGCCTGTCAGTTACTGACTGCTCTCCTTCATGATGCCAATTTCAGCAAAGTGGACACTGCAGTAGTCAGCTTTACCCATCTTGCCAATTTTATCCAGACTTTTCAAAAACCATCCAATCTGCTCTTTTTCTTCCCAAAGAAATCTGAATATGAACACTTGAAATAAATATGTTAGAAGGCAAATCAAGTGTTACAAGGTCTAAGAGTAGGACAGAAACAAGATATGAATGTATTCAGACATCAGATGCTAGAAAGAAAAACCAAGTAATTCAGAAAACTATTTGGGATATATCATCTTTCCTAAAGACAGTCAGCTGTATTCTTGAAAAAAAAAAAGACAAAAAATAATGGTTGTTTCTCTGTGTTGTTTCCATTCTAGCATGAGCACTACCACCTTGGTCAAGGAAGGGCTGGTTTTCTGCAAAGGGCAAAGTTGGCGGCCTGGTGCTACCCTCAGAGACTGCACGATCACCTCAACAATGCTTCTCTAAACACTCAACAGCAAGGTCGACATCATCAACAGCCACTTGTCACATATAACACACACAGCAGTGCCCTTAGGGCCACGCTGTGTTCTGAAATCCAACAAAACCTGCCCAAAGAACCCATAATCCTGCTGCTTTCTAAGGATTTGGTCCTAAAGCTTCACATTATAGAAACAAAGAAGGTCTGTCAGGGAGGATCAGTTGGTGTTCCAGAATGGAATGCCAAGAGCTCAGCCCAATGGGCCCCTCCCTGCGCCTGCAGGACCCGACAGGGAGGGAGGGGCCCCAGGGAAACGAGTAGGGCGTCCCCTGTCCCCACAACCCAAGTCTGCTTTCCGAAGTTACACAAGTGCTTGGAAGAATTCGGAAGCAAAGGTCTTCAGAGTTTAAAGGCTTCAGAGTGTAAGTGAAGCTTCCTAAAACAAGAAGCCTGGATTAACACCACGAATTGGACTCGTTTCAAAGTCTCTTCTTAGAGAAAATAAATGAAGAAATAAAAAAGAAAATTAAAGGTCACGGAAAATTCACATGCAGCTAAACACTTGAAAATACCAGTACGCACAAAAATCCCAAAAGCGATTTCCTATCTAGGCCTGAGACGCTCCTTATCAGAATAAAGACTCTCCACAGAAAAGACACATGACAAGCCGCGGAGGTGAGTCCTACTCCACGCTCCCTGTGCTGTGTGCAGCCCCCCTGCACACCCCCAGGCACCACAGGAGGCGGAGAAAATAGCTCCAAAGCTGCTTTCAAATTATTTTTTATTGCCCAGGATATTTTTTTCTTGTCTCTTGCTTTTTTTTTTTTTTAGTTTTTGTTTTCTTTTTAATAACTATAAATTCAAGCTTAGAGAAGCTTGTCTTGAGGTCTTGGAAAATAAAACCAAACCAAAACAACAAGGCTCTTTATAGCATCTAGATTTCTACCCTGATCGTAGTTTAAGAGAGATGGTAGTTACATGGCCAGAGTCAAGTTCCTACCATGAATGATACGGGTTCAGTTCTGGGTGCTACAGGAGATGGCGGCATGGTCGACAAAACTATAATCTGCTGGTGGCATTTGCGGAAAAGAAGCCCTTGCAAATTCTAAACAACAGGAAATTCTGTTAGGAAGTGCTAAAGTGTCATACAGGCCCCAGAGGGAACAAGGTTAGTAAAATGCCTCAACCAAGTTTGAATACTGGATTTCAAAGTTACTGGAACTGGATGTGTAAAAACAGGGTGGTAAGTTAGGTCATGCTTGCGATGGTCTCAAGTTCGAATAAACTACGTGACAACACTCCACTCCACAGGCCACGCACATTCCCGGGCTCCTTCTTCCTCAGTAGGTGCTGGCAGAGGGCGTGCTCAAGCGTTTTCCAATATAGATGCTGAAAGGAAGCAGAAGACGCCATGTTTCACGGCTTGCAGTCACCCCAGCTCTTCTGCATAGGTACCTAAATTCTCCAATCCTGAGGTCAAGTGCCCAGTTCCCTAACCCTATCTCTCCTGCCCCCTCTCTGCCTCTTGGGAGTGCTGGGGATTGAACCCAGGGCCTCACACTTAGTAGGCAAGCACTCTATGGCTGAGTTATACTCCCTAGCCCATTGACTTGGAACAACCAGTCACAGCCCAAACTGGTTTTGTGTGACTCAGTTCACTCATGAAGTCTGGCCCTGTCATCACAGGCAGTGTTGACACTGAGCCCAGAGAGCAGGAGCCCTTACCCCACTCCAGAGAAAAGCACAGGCCCATTGGGCATCGGTGGCTCACGCCTGTCATCCTCGCTACTCAGGAGGCTGAGATCTGAGTATCATCATTCAAAGCCAACCCTGGCAGGAAAAGACCATGAGTCTCTTATCTCCAAGAAACCACCAGAAAACCAGAAGTGGTGCTGTGGCTTAAGTGGTAGAACACTAGCCTTGAGCTGAAGAGCTGAGGAACAGCGCCCAGGCCCAGAGTTCAGGCCTCACGACAAAACAAAACAAAACAAAAAAAAAAAAAGAGAGAGAAATATTGTCATAAGCCAAATTACTTCGGTGGAAGTGATTTTAAGAGGCTCTTATGGCCAGGAGCCTGCGGCTCATGCTTGTAATCTTAGCTTCTCAGGAGGCTGAGATCTGAGGATCCTGGTTCAAAGCCAGCCCAGGGAAGAAACGTCCGTGAGACTTATCTCCAAAAAACCACCAGAAAACCAGAAGTGGTGCTGTGGCTCAAGTGGTAGCACCCAGGCCCAGAGTTCAAGCTCCAGCTGCCCAGAAAAAAAGATGACTTTTATAAAATCTCTTAAGGATGAGAGCCTGTCTGATCAAGATTTATTACCCTCACACACTGACAGGCTGAACCCCTTTGTGTAACTGCTTCAAGATAGGAAAAATAAGACTGGGCACCAGTGGCTCATGCCTATAATCCTAGCTACTCAGGAGGCTGAGATCTGAGGTTCACAGTTCAAAGCCAGCTTGGGCAGGAAAGTCTGTGAGACTCTTATCTTCAAATAACCATCAGAAAACCAGAAGTAGTGCAAGTGGTAGAGCATTCACCTTGAGTTGAAGAACTCAGGGATAGTGCCCGGGCCCAGAGTTCAAGCCCCACGACTGACCATAAAAAAAAAAAAAGAAAGAAAGAAAAACAATTGAATTTAAATAGATGAAGAGGCAATACTTTGCTATGCCAAGCAGGAGTTTGAACCCTTCAATAGCCATAAGCAAAGGGAAATTTTAAAAAACAGTAATTAGCTCCACCCAGTAAAAGCTACCACTTTTTTAAGACCTCTTTTTATCTGCATCTATAGCAACACTTACACTTAATTAAGAAAAGAAAAACCGTCTGAAGACTCGTGAAAGCAAGAAATACTGCATAGTACCAAACCCAATCTACTGGGGGCAATGCACAGAGCAGTGAGTAGTAGCCTATTAAACCTCTGCCCTCATCCCACACCCTTCCGGCCCCTCCCGTCCTCTGCAAGCACTCTGCTGCTTGTGAGAGGGCTGCTGTACCAAAAAAGTGGCGTAGAGGCTCCCAAGTGCCTGAATGCCCGAGAGTCTCCGCCGCACTGCAGGCCCTCAGAGAAGGCCCTCCATCTTCCATGTGCCAGACACGGAAAATGACATTTTGAGTGGAGCAGACATGTTTTCTTTCTTTCTTTTTTTTTTGGGTCCGGTCATGGGGGCCTGAGCTCTGGGCCTGGGCACTGTCCCTCAGCTCTTCAGCTCAAGGCTAGCACTCTACCACTTGAGCCACAGCGCCACTTCCGGCTTTTTTCTTTTTGCTTATGTGGTACTGAGGAATTGAACCCAGGGCCTCAGGCACGCAAGGCAAGCGCTCTACCACTGAGCCACGTTCCCAGCCCCAGACATGTTTTCAAAAACGAAGGCCGACTGTGCTCCTGAGCTCCTTCAGAAGTATATTTCCTCCATGTTTAAGGATAAAAGCAATTAATTAAGCTGGGCACCAGTGGCTCACGCCTGTAATCCTGCTACTCAGGAGGCTGAGATCTGAGGATCGCAGTTCAAAGCCAGTCCAGGCAGGAAAGTCTGTGAGACTCCAATAAACCACTAGAGAACCGGAAGTGGCGCTGTGGCTCAAGCGGTAGCGTGCTGAAGATCTGAGGGATAGCGTCCAGGCCCAGGGCCCAGAGTTCAAGCCCCATGACTGACAAAATAAAAAAAGCAATTAATTTACAAGACTTCCCTGAAAAAATCCATCAATTCTAGGTAAATATCAGGCTGATGGGAGAATAATGAAAACGCTGCAAACTTACGAGAGAAATCCAGTCTCCAAGTGCTCACTCTGGAGAAATCTCCCTTTATCAGTCCCCAGATGTACACACCAAAGAGCTCTTACTTTAGAAATTTTTCAAGAACACAAAACTCAAAGAAGAAAACTATGTCATACAAGGGTTAAAAATGACCACTCCAGACTGGGAATGTGGCTTAGTGGTAGAGTGCTTGCCTAGCATGTATGAAGCCCTGGGTTTGATTCTTTAGTACCGCATAAACAGAAAAGGCCAGAAGTGGTGTGTGGCTTAAGTGGTAGAGCACCAGCCTTAAGCACAGAGAGGCTCAGAGACAGAGCTCAGGCCGAAAATTCAAGCCCCAGGACTGGCAAAAAATAAAATAAAATAAAATAACACGTAGGCTGGGAAGGTGGCTCAGTGGTAGAGTGCTTGCCTTGCATGCAGGAGGCCCTGAATTTGATTCCTCAGCATCACATAAGCAGTAAAAGCCGGAAGTGGCGCTGTGACTCAAGTGGTAGAGTGCTAGCCTTGAGAGTTGAGGGACAGTGCCCAGGCTAAGAGTTCAGGCTCCAGGACCAAAATAAATAAATAAATAAATAATCACTTTAGTTGGGCATCAGTGGCTCACATCTATAATCTTAGCCACTAAAGAGGATGAGATCTGAGGACCACAGTTTGAAGCCAGGCCAGGCAGGAAAGTCCTTCTGAGACTCTTACCTCCAATTAACCACTCAAAAACTGGAAGTGGAGGTGTGGCTCCAAGTGGTAGAGCGCTAGCCTTTAGCAAAAAGAACTCTGGCCTTGAGTTCAAGCTCCAAGACTGAAAAAATAAAAACAAAACCAAACAAAACCAAATGAACAAAAACAAAAGATCACCCCCTTTGTATACAATGGGGTGCTGATAGCTCATGCCCGTATGCTTAGCTACTCAAGAGGCTGAGATCTGAATAGTGCTTTGCAGTCAGCTGGGGGAAAAAGGCCCATGAGACTCTTTGAGACTCTTATCTCCAACTAAAAATCACAAGGGGAGCTGCTGTGGAACACTGGCCTTGAGCACAAAAGCTCAGAAACCGTGCCCAGGCCCCAGCTCAGCCCCAAGACCAAAAAACACACAAAAAAACAAAAAAACAAAAACAAAACACTGCCATCGAGTAGACTAGCCTCATACCAGGTTTAGTCATAGTTGTGTTTACCTTGTTTGCACTGTGGCATGAAAGCAGAGCAAGTAGGAAACAAATGCAGACCCTTTAGGAGCTGAGCTGAGGTTTACTTACCCCAGCCCCAAAGCCAGGACATGGGAAAGGAAGAGGGATGGAATGAACACCTTCAGGAACTCTGCAGAGAAAATGCCTCCTTTCTTCATGGCTCCACTTTTCCTCATGCTTAGCGACACGGCACGTTTAGGGTGCCTGAAGTGGAACTCCCTGGAAAAGAGATTCAGTGGCAGGTGTGAGAAACGTGTGCTGAACAGCTTGGAGAGCTGCAGCAGCCCCCTGCATGTAGGCAGACATGTGGGAGGACTTACTTGGGGGGAATGTTCTCAGGTCTACTGGACCAGTCTGATACCCAATCTGCACTTTTCTTCAAAGATTCTGCTTCCTTCTCTCCTTCTCCAGCTTCTTCTTCTGACTGCAGAGAACAAGTTAAATGTTCAGAGACAAGTCTGGACAAAACACTAAACACAGAAGGCTGTACATGGTAATTTAATGTAAGAAATGGGTTGTTTTCCTACAGAAATTGGTAAAGTGCGCTAAGAGGGCAGAGTACCTTAAAAAGGACTCGAGTGAGCCTGTAACTGCTGTTGTAGCTCAGCAGAGACTACCAACCTGACAACCACTGTATAGAGACAGATCTTCCAAAGTGTGGGACATGGGTGGTGTTCACATGGAGTTTCATGTGTCAGCTCATTTTCATAAGCATGTAAAGTTTCTACAGCTGAGAAGACTGAGGGCACTGATTCAGAAGGACGTGCTAACAAAACACGGTGTAAGAAAGCTGAGACCTGGGGCTGGGAAGGCGGCTTAAATGCATAGTACTTGGGGCTGGGAAGGTGGCTCAGTGGTAGAGTGCTTGCCCTGCATGCTTGAGACCCTGAGTTTGATTCCTCAGCACCACATAAGCAGAAAAAGCCATAAGTGGCGCTGTGGCTCAAGTGGTAGAGCACTAGCTTTGAGCTGAAGAGCTGAGAGATAGCGCCTAGGCCCAGAGTTCAGGCCCCAGGACTGGCAAAAAAAAGAAAAAAGAAGAAAAGAAAGAAAAAGAAAATGCAAATAAAACACTGAGATTCCATTTTACTCCAGTCAAGATGGACATCATTGAGACCACAAACAACAAGTGGCAAGAATGTGAAAAAAAGGGGCTGGGAAGGTGGCTCAGTGGTAGAGCGCTTGCCTTGCATGCCTGAGGCCCTGGGTTTGATTCCTCAGTATCACATAAGCAAAAAGAAAAAAGCCGGAAGTGGCGCTGTGGCTCAAGTGGTAGAGCGCTAGCCTTGAGCTGAAGAGCTGAGGGACAGCGCCCAGGCCCAGAGTTCAGGCCCCACGACTGGACCCCCCCCAAAAAAAAAGCATAGTACTTGCCTAGCATGCATGAGGGTTCCACTCCTCAGTACCACATACACAGAAAAAGCCAGAAGTAACACTGTGATTCAAGTGTAGTTTGGTGCCTTGGGTTCAAGCCTCCATAATGGTACCAAAAAAGAAGTTGAGACGTGGCTTAGGTAGCTTCCCTGGGACTCCACAGCCCCTGATGCACACGCGTCAGAAGCACTGGCCTCACGGTGCCCACTACTCGTGTGTTTGCAGTGCTGGGACTGAACTCAGAGCCATGCTCCCAATCCTTTTTTATTTTTTCCTTCAACCTTTGTCTTACGTTTCTCCAGGCAAGTCTCAAACTATGATCCTCCTACCTTTCTACTTTAGCTGGGATTCCAGTCATGTACTACCAGGAGCAGCTTATTTTTTAAATAGTGTCATTTTGTTCAGGCCGGCTGAATTACAATCCTTCAATTTCTGCCTTTTGAATAACTAGGATTACAAGTATGCACTGTCAACATCTGGCCCTAACACCCAAACAACTCTTTACTCGCTAAATCATAATTTTTAGACAAATTACTACTCAAACTTCTCTCAAAGATTTGAAACTATGTTGGCCCAAAGTGTTTTTTTTTTTTTAATAATCTATTTTAAACAGAGTCAGGCTTTAACATGTACTAACACCAAATAAATGAAAAAGAAAAGAAAAAATTTTTTTGGGTCTGGTCGTGGAGCCTGAACTCTGGGCCTGGGCACTGTCCCTCAGCTCTTCAGCTCAAGGCTAGCACTCTACCACTTGAACCACAGCGCCACTTCCGGCTTTTTTCTTTTTTATGTGGTGCTGAGGAATTGAACCCAGGGCCTCAGGCATACAAGGCAAGCGCTCTGCCACTGAGCCACCTTCCCAGCCCCCAAGAAATTATTATTATTGCTAAAGATAACCTAAACCTTCAGATTCAGGCTAAGAATAACTGATGTTTCCAAAAGCCTTCTTTTCTGGCATGAGACAGGGTCTTGCTATATATCCCAGGCTGGCCTTGATCTTGTGATCCTCCTGCCTCGGCCTCCTGAGTGCTGGGACTGCAGGTGCACACCACCTGCCTTGAAGCTTCTCTTTCAATAGAACCCAGGGGAATGAGAACTTCCTAAAACGATCACAGTACTACTTTACGGAATGTGGGGTTATGACCACAAACCCAAGGCTCTCCAAGTGGGCGGCTTCCTCCAGGGCAGAGCCTTCCTTCTTTGTGGTAGGTAGCTGAGGAGTGGCCTGCCATGCTATGCGCATTCTCTTTGACTGGCCTGGCTCTTGGTGACAAAGCTGTCTCGGGAAGGGGCTTTAGACAGGCGCCCCTTCACTAGCAAATCCCTGTGGTGTGTGCTGCACAGTCAGTGTCATCTCATCGACTTCTGCCGAACTTGGCACATTCCAGCACACGGGACAATGCAGCATTTAGGACTGAGCTTTTCCCACTGAGCACAGAGATTACTCAGAATCATGAGTTGGCTCTTTGGAGTAACACTGAAATCACCCTAAACCAAACACAATCAACTGTTACAATTTACATACAGATCAGTTTGTGAGCTCACAGTATCTGACTCTTCCACACATTCTGCGGTTCACTTTTGCTTGTTTTGTCCTGTGATGTTGGGGATGGGGACAAGCTCTACCAGTGCACTGTCCTGAGTTCCTCCCCACCTGCGGTGCTTGTGAACGAGTCAGTATCTCATATTTGCCAACAGAGTGAACATGCACTAAGACTGTATGCACTAGATTTTCTCCAAGGCGATGTGATTTTTCTCTCAGCTCAATGAAGCCAAGTTGTCTTTGGATTACAATTTTCTCAAAACCCCAAACTTGGGATAAATTCTAAACTTCACCTTCTGCTTCATGTTGTGAACCATCTGCCACTTTCAGGCCTGAAACCACCTTCCAATTCTTGGAATTCCTGATTAGGTCATTCTTTTAGCAGTCTGTGGATGTGTCTATGACCTGAACACCACGATCATATACACAGTTGTCCAAGATGGAAGAAGAGATAATTCCTAGTCAGGATCACCTTCCAACAACATCTAACATTGTACTGGCCATCCCAAAACATCATCAAAAGCATCTTCAAGAGACCATGTGTAGTCAGTTTTTGGCACAGAATGGACTTTTTTCCTAAAGGCGCTGCCTTAGAACTCCCACACCACAGTCTGGCAGACCTCGGTTAGATCGGCTGTACATCCTTGGATCCCTCCTGAGACGGCGTCCATTCAGTGCTCAAGGAAGAGGTGAGGCCACAGGCTCAGACCCGTTTACAATCTAGCTCTACGCTTACCTGCTTTGTCATCTCAGGAAGTAACTTAATTAGGACAACCCTCACCTTTTCCAATTGTCCATGAACATAATGTGAAAGATATTTTTAAAATAAACTTAGCACCTAGAACAGATGAGGCAAATGTCAGTGCCTTTCCTCCGCTCTCCCAGAAAAGCTTGAGAATAATGATTCCAAGCCTCTAAGATGAAGCACAGGCAAGTTCTTCACCCATATTATGTTCTTTTGTGGTACTGGATTCAAACTCAGGACTCTGCATTTGCAAGGTAGGCACTCTCCCACCAAGCTCACCTCCAGGCCTGTATGTGCTAGTTAATTTTAATAAGGTCTTGTTTCCTGTACACTTGGCCTGCAATCCATCTATTTTAGTCTTCCTGTGTGAGCCGAAATGACAGGCACACACCACCATGCTCAGCTTCTGGTGAGGTATGAAATGACAGGCACACACCACCATGCTCAGCTTCTGGTGAGGTATGTTATTGTAGACTTTTCTGCTAGAGATTCTTCTTCCAATCTCTGCTTCCCACAGTGCTTAGGATGACAGGTGAATACCACTAGCCCAGCAGGGTCTATGAACTTTTCTGCCACTGTCCTAGAACTGCGATCCTCACAGTCTCAGCCTCCTGAAAGTAGCTAGGATTACAGGGCCAGGCCCATCAACTATTCTTATTGCTTTTTTTTTTTTTGGATCCAGTTGTGGGGCTTGAACTCTGGGCCTGGGAGCTGTCCCTCAGCTCTTCAGCTCAAGGT
>NW_012267405.1:257288-269368 GCF_000151885.1 Dipodomys ordii
TCAAGTGGTAGAGTGCTAGCCTTGAGCTGAAGAGCTGAGGGACAGCGCCCAGGCCCAGAGTTCAGGCCCCACGACTGGACCCAAAAAAAAAAAATCTATATCCAATCTTTTTATCTCCTAGTAAACTATATCTTCTTTAAGTCTTGATTTAAAGAAGATATAGTTTACTAGGAGATAAAAAAGGCTTGCTTAATTAGATGAATGTTTCTCCTTTAGCTACTGCAATTTATCTAAAAAGTTGTTGCTCTGATTTCAGATGACAACTTTCAGACCTAACCTAACCTTCATTTATTTTTGTGGCCCGCAGCAAGACATCTGTCTTAGTTTTCTGTTTCTGAACTCAAGAAACTCACCCGGAACACTGGGATGATCCATTGTAGAGCAGAGCTGTCCACTCTTAAGAACGAACAGGTCCCAAACTCTCAGCAGTAAAGAACTGTAACAAGAACTATGTTCCCTTACATCAATACTCAGGAACTGAGTAATTTAGAAGAGCTCCAAACCATCCTAACCGGTCTTCTTTAGTATCTCTCATCAAAACACACCTTTCCTGGCTGCGCACTGTCATCAGTCACACACACACCTGAGAGCTGTGGTCCCGGCTGGTGTGCATCTCCACGTCAAACATGATCTGCCCGTCTTCTTGTGGGGAAGGGCTAGGAAAGAAAGAACTCAGCCATTAGTTTTACTGTTCTTTTCACCACATAAATTTGCCTCTATTAGAAATGAGAAAAGTAAAAGGTAAGAGTAAAATGGTTTTGGAAAATCAGCATATCCCAAAGTATACCATAACTCTGCACAAGCAAGCTGGATGTGGCGTATGTGGCTAAGCTAGGGAAGGCCTCCTGGGGGGGGGGTGCTCTGGACTTGGTCAGCGGTGTTGAAGCCTTCGTAAAGAAAGTATAGGACCATCACTGTTTCATGTTTGGCTCTTCCTTCCATTAAAGGTAAAATGATCTTCAAGTTTGGAAACCCTGGGGCTCTTTTATCATCAAATCTGACCTCTACTGCCACCCAACAGCCACCCAACACCCCGCAGTTCTCAGATTCCTCCCAAGGGTCTGAGAGGTTAATGCTTCGCAGTACTGTGAGGGTTGGTTTGCCCCTTTATCATTTTCTCATGAGTACACAGTGGGTCTTCCCAAGGTGACCAGATGTGTGATCGTACAACAGACTGAATGCAAAAGCAGATGGGAATCCAGCTGTTTTCTCTTAAGCCAGATATTGCAAGAGATTTGCTAATACGTACAACAACTCATATTCTCACTATTTTGGGTTATAGGAAAGTGATTTTTTTCCACTGAAGAACTGCTTATGTTAAAATGTAAAATGTATTGAGTATTGCTTTAAAGTTTTCATTCTCCCTCTTTTCCCCACATCTCTCTGCGCCCCACCCCCACCAGAACTGAACACAGGAACTCACACTGGCTAGGCAGGCACTCACCAGGTGAGCTTCCCCGGTGTTTTGAATAGGGCCTTGCTTTTTTTGTCTGGGCCAGCATGAATCATGATCCTCCTATTTACACTTCCCACATAGCTGTGATGACATGCACTGTCATTCACACTCAGCTGACAACCACACCCAGCTTTTTCTTGGTGAGATAGGGTCTTGCTTGGACTAGCCACAGCTACCCTCCCAATGATGGCCTTCCAAGTGGCCTAAACCATTGGACCTGGCATCCAGTTTTCACTTCTCAGTAAATACTCAAGTATAGAACTCAGAAACAAGTGTTTTGGGGTTCCTAATAAATTTTAAAGATTATACAGGGGTTGGGAGCTGGTGGCTCATGCCTGTCATCCTAGCTACTCAGGAGGCTGACATCTGAGTGAGGATCGCGGTTCAAAACCAGCCCAGGCAGCAAAGTCTGTGATTCTTGGTTTTGATTTTTTTTTTGGGGGGGGGTCCAGTCGTGGGGCCTGAACTCTGGGCCTGGGCGCTGTCCCTCAGCTCTTCAGCTCAAGGCTAGCACTCTACTGCTTGAGCCACAGTGCCACTTCTGGCTTTTTTCTTTTTGCTTATGTGGTGCTAAGGAATCGAACCCAGGGCCTCATGCATACAAGGCAAACACTCTACCACTGAGCCACTTTCCCAGCCTCAAAGTCTGTGATTCTTATCTCCAGTTAACCACCAGAAAACTGGAAGTGGGCTGTGGTTCAAGTGGTAGCTCAGAGGCAGTGCCCAGGTCCTGAGTGAAAGAAAGAAAGGTGAAATGTGTTAGATAGCCCTGTAGAGTGTTACTGAGCTAGGTTCTGGGTTTCTTCTGAAAGGCCTGGAGGTGTGCAGACTGGGAGATAAGATGGGTATTCAATCCAAAAGCATTTAAATACCCTTCACATACTTAGAAACCTCAACTGAACACGACCTGGAGGAGAATTCATCTGCCATCACTTGTGCAAGTGCAACCAACCATCAGGAAACCATGTGAGCAGATAGGTAAGCTGGTGACTTCTCTCCACCAGGTTAAGGTAATAAACACACAGTATCAATGATCAAGGTTCATGTAACTGAATGTGTAGGGAAAGTAGGTCACAACAACAATGACTTGAGAAATGCAAATGGAAAGCATGTAGAAATGTTTGGCCAGTTTCTTAATATAAACCATTCTGGAGACAGCACCAGAACCAATGGCAACTGTGCCCAAGGAGCCATCTGCTCTGTCTGCTTCTGCCATGAGCACTTTTAGGCTCTAAGAAACATGGCGACCAGTCAGATGACAAGAGCGCTGGGGCCACCATGCAGCCACAGGAGTTCTCTGGCTGACTAGAACACAAGCCACCTGGGAGGCTCAGACACCACTTCACTCATTTCTCCTTTTTTTTGGTCAGTCCTGGGGCTTGAACTCTGGGCCTGGGCGCTGTCCCTGTGCTCTTCAGCTCAAGGCCAGTGCTCTACCGCTTGAGCCACAGAGCCACTTCCAGTTTTCTAGTGGTTTTTTGGAGATAAGAGTCTCACGGACTTTCCTGCCTGGGCTGGCTTTGAACCGAAATCCTCAGATCTCAGCCTCCTGAACATCTAGGATTACAGGTGTGAGCCACCAGCGCCCGGCTTTCATTTCTCCTTTTTTGTCTTTTTTTTTTTTCCTAGCAAGCACTAGTACGTATTATATGTAACAAGAGTTACAGAGCATAAAAGGAGAAAAATACCCATAAGCCTCATGCTTTCAAAAGTTCTTTTGACCTTCTTCCTGTGCACGTGCCTTTGCTGCCTGGGTAACGTGCATGTGCACCAGGCCTCTGCAGTACCAACAGCATGGCTGCCACTTCAGCGCACGCAGAATTGTTAGGTGCCAAGACGGCAAAGCAAACGGGACCACTGGGGCTCATTCTACCCATGGGTCTCCCTCAGTTCTGACCATCAGCACAGGCAACTCCTGACCAGTGAAATTAGCTTCCCCATACCAAACACAGAAGAAGTAGATCTGAAGTAAAATTTCCTGAGGAAACGGAAGGCCTTCAAAATGAACTATCTTTACACATTGCGTGTGGAGCTGTGCACTGCGCAAATATTGCTGTAACTTGAATCAACTAGCAGTTCCTCTGAGTCAAACATTTACTGAGCGTACTGCATGCCAGCACCATCACTGTGAAGAGTGCAAAGAGGAAACACGACCTCTGCCTGACTCTGGAAGCCTCGCCATCTGGAAGGGGAGCCAGTGTAGAGGTAACCGCCCCTCAACAACCCAGCGCGACCTGTGAGATGGGGCAAAAGGATGAAGGAGCACAGAAGACCGCTGTATTAACTCTGTTACAAAGAAACACTTACGCCACTGGGCTTTAAACAACAAACACCTAAAAATAATACAAGCTGAATGAGAAAAACATCTTTTCTTAGAGAAACAGGGGGCACCTGAGGCTTGTCAATCTGTTGCCACCGAGATCCAGATGCTGCTATAAATGAGGAAGCCTATGCTGTCAAGTGAGGACGGAAGCAAACGATTCTGGTCCCTCACGGCAATCCGCCTGGCCACCCAGTGTCTCCCCAGTGGCACCACACGCGGCTCTCACGCACCTGTCACAGTGGGAGCTGCCCCTGGAGCTGCTCTGCCCTGACTCATGCTGGGCATCCAGAAGAATCTTTTCCATGTCTCCGTTGTGGATGGAGGATGAGGAGGGCACGTGCTCCAGCCCTCCGTTCTTCCCGTTGCCATTCTCGTTGCCATTGCTGTTCATGGGTAGCTCCACCCAGGAACCTGTTGGACGAGTCCGATAAGTTAACCCCAGGCCGACATCCCCATCCCCACACACAGGGTAATATGGTGGCTTCAGATAAGAATTCAGATCCTCAAAGTGAAGCCAAGTGTTCTGAAGTAAATAAACAAGGTATAATAAAAGTCAAAATCTATACTGTTCCATTTCTGAAGTTACCCATGCAAATCAGCCAACTTGGAAGAAATCAGAAATCTAAAACTAACTTTTAGAAAAAAAGGCCTTTCAGCCAGTTTTCCCTCTGGTTAAAGTTCAGTTTATATACAATCAATACTTACTAAACCTCAAGGTTACTTTTCAAAATAATACACAGTTACTCTTTACTAGACAGACCACTTTTTCTGATAGTAATAGGATCTGAATTCAAACCTTCACGTTTCCTAGGCAGGTGGTTCTATAGCTTGAACCATGGCCTGCCTTACCTTTAATACATTAGCTTTACACAAAGCAGAGTATATATCCCATATGCTACCTCAGCCAGTGCTACATCTGCATCACAAATTAAATAACATTCTGTTACCAAAGCCCCAGCCATAAGGCCTGGCTCCACATCCAAGTGCTAACCCGAATTAAGAGAAATCAAATTAGCGGGGTGCTGGTGGCTCACACCTGCAATCCTAGCTACTAAGGAGGCTTAGATCTCCGATTAACCACCAGAAAACTGGAAGTGGTGCTGTGGCTCAACGTGGTAGAGTGCTAGCCTAGAGCAAAAAGAGCTCAGGGACAGCGCCCAGACCCTGAGTTCAAGGCCCACAAGCGACCAAAAGAGAAAGACAGAGAGAGAGAAAAAGAGAGAGAGAGACAGACAGACAGACAGACAGAAAGACACACACACACACATTACAGCTTGGTCAAGTCTGGGAGAGGGAATTCTGAACTTACTCCTGCCTTGGCTACAGAAAGGGAAGAGTGCGGCCAGCTGATGGAGACCGCTCTGGATGGGAAAGTGAGCCTTTTGCCCAAATCAGGGCCAGGGCAGGTGGCCCTCTCTACAGCAGCATGGGATTTTCCTAGAGCAAAGACTAATTCCTAGCCCTCTGTTACAATTCTGACTTAGAACCATCATAAAGTTCCTCTAACTACGCGGACAACTAAACTCCATTCAGCACAAATCAACAAGAAGCTCCTATAGAAGAAACCCAAATGTAATCACAAGAATTGCATGGCAGGGGCTGGGAAGGTGGCTCAGTGGTAGAGCGCTTGCCTTGCATGCATAAGGCCCTGGGTCGATTCCTCAGCACCACATAAGCAAAAAGAAAAAAGCCGGAAGTGGCGCTGTGGCTCAAGTGGTAGAGCGTTAGCCTTGAGCTGAAGAGCTGAGGGACAGAACCCAGGCCCAGAGTTCAGGCCCCACAACCAGACCCTCCAAAAAAAAAAAAAAAAAAAGAATTGCATGGCTGCTGGTTCTTCACAAAATCAGGGAAGACGGCCAAGCCCACAGGGCACTGTTAGCCCTACCCTATAGGTCTGCTACTTCTCCTTTACTCCCTACTTTCCATTCTTTTTCCTCTTTCAAGCGCCAAACATACCCGTGAACTTGCCTCTTTGCTGTCTCCCAGGAGTTCCTGCTTTCCAGGGTTTTCATTAAGCCCTAAGGATGTGGAAGGAGAAACTACAGGCAGGAGGAGGATTTGGGAAGACACTAGCAGAACTGGGGTGGGGAGGTGGGGCACAGCAAAGGGGAGGAGCCCTGGAATCTGAAGTTCTTCAAAGTGTTATTGGCCCAGTGCCTGAATTTTAATAAGAACTGGTAACTGCAGCCAATCAAACCAACTTCACAAAAGAAACAGAAGTGTGCATTTTTCTCTAAGTTTTCTTCTCAAAATATTTTCTTTCAGAAAATGTAACCAAGCAGTTTGGTGAGACCAGGGCTATGACCACCCCAAGTCCTAGGGCTGAACACTAGAAAACACCAGAACCATCTCAAACCCTAAAACACCCCTAAACAAGGCAGAGACTACCCCAGACCCACCGTGAGGCCACTGTTACCCCGACAAGAGGGATAGCCTAAGGCACTGTGGCTGTGAATATGACTTCATCCCAACTCCCTAAGGCCTCTGTGCCCAAAGCTGCTTACCACAGTGTAGGATCTGCTTGCCACCCGGGGGGAGGGGGGGGAGGAGAGAGAGAGAGAGAGAGGGAGAGAGAGAGAGAGAGTGTGTGCGTGCGTGCGTGTGCATGCGTGCGTGCGTGCGTGTGTGACTGTGGTAGTAGGAAGTACCTGGCACACGTCCTTAGAAGAGTTAGTATCTGTAAAGTATGCTCTGCGAACAGGGTCTGCAAGAATCATCCTGTCCTCTCCCCCTAGGAAGCTTCAATGGCGGCCACAGCTCCAGGGCTATGCTCCAAAAACCACAGGTGTAGGTCAGGTCCTCAGCCTCATTCTACATGGACAGGAAAATGGGTACAGACTACGGAGAACTTAAAACTAATGAATACAACTAGCAAAGCTATGAGAGGTTTACACTGAACACATTTAATATTTGGAATGTTTCTGGAATGTGTAAAAATATTTAAGACATTGGGGAGAGAAGGAAGAGGGGGAAGAAGAAAGAGGGGGAAGAAGGCAGGGAGAATGGTGTGTGATAAAACTTTTTTTTCCTGGTCTTACTGCTTCTAGGATTTTCAAACTTCTGAAACCAATGGGACCTGTCCTTCCTGTACAGAAGCCCAGAGTGTAAAACAAACAAAACTCCAGGGCTGCTCTGGCAGACGCAGGACTAGGGAACCAGGAGTTCCAGATGGGTCTCTGTGGAAGCCAGCCTTCCTTACAACACAATTAAGTAATGTGCACTCAAAGTATCTGACCAATGAGGAAAAAGCCACAATGATACATTCTCTGCTCCTATCTTTTCTGAAGGATTTCTAAATCAACAAGTGAACTCTATTTTCTGCATTAACGATTCATAGTTACACAACTAACATGTGTTTTGGGAACCTGGAGACGTACCTAGAAGAGCTTGGTAAAAGTGATCTCGGCCAGCGCCTTTGGCACCGTGGCACATGCAACTCATGGCTGGCCACTTTTATTCACTGCTGATTGGTGCAGCAGTCAAAGCACAGACTGAAGCCAAACCCCACAGAAGCCGCTGCACAGGCCCAGGTTATTTCACCTCTGCAGGGCTTCACCACCTCCTCTGGAAAATAGGGATAACAGCTGTATCCACTTCAGAGCCACTAAGGGGATTAAATGACCAAGCCCACAAGAAAACAAGTAAGGTCCTCGCACATGCTCAGTGCTGCATATGTGTTCACTTCTCTAAGAATTACATGTAGTCTACTGTTTGAAAGTCCTCTGATTGTAAAAATGTACACATGAAAGGAGGGAGGAAGAGTGAGCAAATACAGTGAATATATTCTTTGTACATTATGTAAAAATTGAACAATGTAACTTGGAAGGTAGCATGGGAAGAAAAACGAGGGAGAGGAGGGAAGGAGTGGCATGATCCAGATGCACTGCACTTAGAATATGATGTATAAAATTGTAACTCCTTTGTATAACTACTTAATGAAAGTATAACCATCAATTCATAAAGGGAAAAATAACTGCCTCTTTCCCCCACCTCCCATTCCTGCTCCTAAAGGAAACAACTTTAAATGGTTTCACATGGAGATTTCCGGAGGCGGTTTTGTTTTTTTCTTCAGCTTTCTGTTTTCATTACCAGTGGAAATGTATTATATGCTGTCATGCACTGGAAGTTTTAGTCCAATACGCTGTCCCAAGGACTTTTATCCACAGTTTACAGGTATCTTCCAATGTCCATCCATACAGACATTCACCCATTAACTGATTTGCATCCCACCTCATCATTTATAAACTTAGGGTTCTTCAACCATTAGCCAACAGCAATGGTTAACTATTACCCAAAGGGCCTCTTCAAATACTTCGATGTTACACTGAGGACTTCCGTGAGCATTCGAAAGGATGATTTGGCAATATGCATTAAGAATCTTACATCAGTTTCCTTTAATCCAGTGATTCTTACAGAAAGTTCATCTAGGATCACTGTGGACAGGGCTCAGGTGGTAGCATGCCAGTCCAACAAGCACTAAGTCCTGAGTTCAAACTCCAGTATGGTAGCCCCCCATACACATACACATGTGTACAGGCCACCTGTAGAAACACAGTGCTGTGGTGAACACATGCACATGACCACCAAGAGGCTGCACAATGGCACTATCTGTAGAGTCACACACACAAAAGCAAATTTGGATTTTTTGTTGTTTTCTGAGTTTTGTTTTCTTGTGGACTTTTTCCAGTAAACTTTCCCCTCCCTCCCCAACCTGGGGCTTGAACTCAGGGCTTCTTTTGCTCAAGGCTAGCCCTCCACCACTTGAGTGAGCCACAGCACCATTTCCAGCTTTTTCTGTGTATGTGGTACTGAGGAACAGAACCCCAGTGCTTCATGCATGCTAGGTAAGCACTCTACCACCAAGCCACACTCCCAGGCCTCAAGTAAGTCTTTTTTAATGTTATCTTCAAGTATAAGGAGGGGTTCCATTTACCACGTTTATTTCTGCATACAATGCATCTTCACATCACCTCCTCCAACACTCCCACATCTGTCCCATCTCCAGTCATCTCATCAGGTTGCCTGGTTCTATTTTCACACCGTACATAGAGTATGTGACTGTACTCACCCACAATCCCTCCCTCCATTCATCCATCCACACTCCCATTAGCCTCACCCTTCCTCACAGCCAAAACATGTTTGGTTTTATTAAACTGTTTGATAATAACTCAATGGCATCTCACTGTTGTGCAGAGGATACTTCAGTATAATCTACAGATATTTCTGCCTGGGTTTTGTTGAGACAATGTCTCTCCATGCAGCCAATCCTTGTGCCTCAACCTCAAGTGCTAAGATTACTTTTTGGGGGGGGGGAATGGGGGGAGCTGATCCTAGGGCTTGAATTCTGGGCCTGGCTACTGTCCCTGAGCTTTTGTGCTCAAGGCTAGCAGTCTATCACTTGAGCCTAGTGCCATTTCTGGCATTGTGGTTATCTCGATACAAGAATCTCATGGATTTTCCATCCTGGGCTGGCTTTGAACTGTGCTCCTCTGATTTCAACCTCCTGAGTAGCTAGGATTACAGACACAAACCACTGGCGCCTGGTATGTCTTTCTTAATGGATAAATTACACACGCTCTTTCCCCCTCACCTAATTCATTCCTGACTTATAGCCTAGGAATTTCTTAATGTCCTAACTCCAGACATCCTTAGGAAGTTCTCTTTCTACTTACTTGGGAAGGAAACAAGGCAAGATGGGAGATTTGTGCTATCCCAGCAATACAGCAGAAAACAAGCTCAGAGCAAACTCTTTCTAATAAGCACACTTCCAAATAAGAGCCAAGAGCTTTCTGCATTACTGTACGATTATTTACACGCTGAATGCTGTTTTGTTATGCCAGTTTGTACAAGTATACAATGGCATATTCTGTAGGTTAAGTTTTGGGGAAATGGCTGCTCCAGTAATGGTGATTACATTTTTTTCTGTGTGCTGCAGCCTTACAGCTTTATAACCGCCAGTTCCATCCTCTTGGAGGCTCAGGAGAGGAAAAGAAGGAAAAGTATTCCTCCTCGTGTTCCTTCATCTTTTCAAGCCCCACAGGCAACTCCTACTCTAACCAGGAGTGACATTTTCACTCTATTTACCTTCTTTCCTCAAAACCATTCTGTTTGCTCACCAGGTACCAGAGACTGGAATCCAGGCTAGACCTACAACAGTCACTGGTTTTCCTGACAATGTTGACTTTCGCACAAGTGGGTGCTTACACCAGCCACTGATTTACTCACAATGCCATAAGCAGAGGCATTTTGTGTGCCAACCTTAAGAATAAGAACACTCCCGCAATGCTGAGGCAAGAACATTGTTGCTGAAAAAAAAAAGCAAACAAGAATTCCATTATTACCTTCTGCAACCTACTGAATCTTAGGATATGAGTGACTTCTTAAATATTTTTAAGGACAGTTTTCTGAAAAATAAAACTAACAAATGGAAACATCCCTTTGATTTTGTAATTAGTTTGTCTATTTGCCCTGTAATTTGTAATTTTAAAAAATCAGAGAAAGGACACACTATTTCAAATATTTCAATTATTCCCTATTAAAATTTTGCTTTGATCCTCAACTAAAAATCTCACACTAATCTATATGAGGTTCATTCGTTTTCATAGTTGTGCAACATTAGCCACCAAAGGCCTTGGACTTATCAGCAATTCAGATAGCATTTGATGCCTGAATAAGTTGTTTTGCTCAGTGCCTTAAAAAAAAAATCACTTGAAGGAATCAATAAGACTTCTTGTTTTGTTCAGTCTGCTGTTGTGTAATGAGCTAAAAGGGCACACAGTAAGAAGAAGCAAGGGAAGAGAGAGTAAATATGGTATTATCTAAAAGCTTTTCAGTAACTTTTAAAAGCAGTCTATCCCAAATGAAATATCTTTCCCCTTACCCCCCGGCACCTCCTCCTCCAGTCTTGGGGCTTGAACTCACTCTCCCCAAATCTCTTTGTGCTCAAGTCTAGCTCTCTACCACTTGAGCCACAGCATCACTTCTGGCTTTTTCTGAGTAGTTTCTTGGAGATAAAGAGTCTCATGGACTTTTCTGCTCCGGCTTGCTTGGAACCAGGATTCTCAGATCTCAGCCTCCTGAGTAGCTAAGATTACAGGTGTGAACCACCAGGGCCCTGCTCCAAATGAAATGCTTTCTAAGGAGCCTTTGGTATCCCATGGCTTGGGAGCTTTCACCCCTGAGAGCTAAGAAAAACACAGCAGGGGCTGGGAATGTGGCTCAGTGGTAGAGTGCTTGCCTAGCATGCACGAAGTTGTGGGTTCCATTCTTCAGAAAAAGCCGGAAGTGGCTCTGTGGCTCAAGTGGTAGAGTGCTAGCCTTGAGCAAAAAAAAAAGAAGCTCAGAGAAAGTGCCCAGGCCCTGAGTTCAAGCCCCAGGACTGGCGCGCGCGCACACACACACGCGCGCACGCGCGCGCACACACACACACACACACAAAATAAACAAACGAAGAAAAACAGCAGAAACTGATTTGACACCTGACAGCAACTTCAGCCATCGCGCCACATCACAGGTATCTAAACCCCTATTTTAGGTGGCTGTTCTTTTAAATCACTTTGCTTTCAGTGAAATTATACACAGTCTGACCCAATGGGGCACTCCTAAAGAAACAGAGTGCAACCAAGAAACACAACGTTAAGAAGAGATAAGACTGGCTGGCCCCTTGTGTAATAACTGCACAACACAGAGATTAGGATACATATGCAATCAGGCCCCTGGCAGGTGTGGACCTGGCCAGGCCCCTTGGCTCTAGTCTTTTTTTCTTTTTTCCGGTCATGGGCCTGGGCGCTGTCCCTCCGCTCTTCAGCTCCAGGCTAGCGCTCTACCACGGAGCCACCTTGCCAAGCCCCTCGTCTCTTTCCCTTTCCATGTGAGTCACAAGGACAGGACAGTTAGGTCAGAAACCTCATTCTCAAATCCATGATTCTAAGAGTCTACTAAGAATAACTTAAAACTCCGATTGATATGTGACAAAGACACACTGTCATCTGGTGTGAAAAGTAATTGTTTAAAAAAAAAAAAGATTTCAGGGGCTGGGAAGGTGGCTCAAGCGGTAGAGCGCTGGCCTCGAGCCGAGGGACGGCGCCCAGGCCCCGAGTTCAGACCCCACCACGACCGACCACCACAAAAATCCATGCTGGGGCGGGACACACTTCAATGCTTAAGGAAAACGGGCGGCCTGCGGCGACGGAGTCCTCCACAGGGCGGCCCGGGGACCCGACCCTTCGCTCGACAGAAGTGCCAGCCAGGCCGGGCAGCAGCCTGTCCCAGGACGGGGGGCCGTCCCCGGCCGCCGGGGCG
>NW_012267405.1:269853-272552 GCF_000151885.1 Dipodomys ordii
CGGCGACACCCAACGACCCCCGGCCCGGACCGCGAGGGGAAGCCGCGCCGGGCCCCCAGGAAGCCCCGAGCGCCTCCTCCCGACAGGAGCCGGGCGCTGTCAATCAGCCGCACATCCCCGGCGCGGGCCAATGGGCGGCCTCCTCCTCCCCCTCCTCCCGCCCCCCCGCCCTCCGCTCCGCGCGGCGCTGGCGGCCGCCGCGGCCCCGCAGCCCCTCCTCCCCCACCTCCCCGCCGAGCCCCTCGGCCCAGCACTCACTGTTGAGGCCGGCGGGCGGAGGCAAAGCCTGCTCCCCTTCTTCACAGTTGTTGTTGTTATTGTTCGGGGGCGGCGGCGGCTCGACTAAATGAGACGACATCGTCGGGTGGCTGGAGGAGCAGCGGCCGCAGCAAGACCGTCTCCGGTTCTCGGGCAGAAGCAACACAACAAGCCGAGTCCCCCGCCCCCTTTTCCGCGCCTGCGCAGTCCCTCCCCTGGCTGACGTCAGAGCCCGCCCAGGCCACGTGATGACAACACAGCCAGCGGCGCGGGGCGGGGCGGGGCCGGGAGCGGGAGTCCTGCGGACGTGCACGCGCGCCGGGAATGACCGCGTGCGTGAGCTCCCCACCCGCGGCGTGGAATGCAGCCTGCGGGTGGCCTCGGGGCCGAGGCCGGGCCGGGTCTGGACGGGCGCCGCCTCCACGCCTGCGGGAGCCGCGTGCCTTGCATCCGGTCCCGGAGCGTCTTTTTCCTGTCCCGGGACTTGAACTCTGGGCCTGGGCGCTGTCCCTCGGCTCTTCAGCTCAAGGCTGGCGCTCTACCCCTGGAGCCACAGCGCCACTTCCGGCCTTTTCTGCTTACGTGGTGCTGAGGAACCGAACCCCGGGCCTCATGCGTGCGAGGCGAGCGCGCCACCGCCCGGGCCCGCACAGCGTGGTCGGGAGTGGTGGTGCCCTCCTGTAATCCCAGCCATCAGGCGGCTTCCGCAGGAGGACCGCCAGTGACGGGCAGATCCCACAGTGAGTAAGTGACATACATAAGCAGCACAGACAGGAGAACAGGCTCACCCCTCCGTCTCACCCCCAGGCCAGACACGTTCCTGGGACGTGACCTGGGGAAGCTGTGCTTCGTGCTGGGGATGACTGACCCCAAAGCACTTCGTGTTCCTGATCGCTCCTCCATCCTCCCTTTCCTGAACCTGAAGTATCTCTGGCCATCCATCTGTCTCAGTCTGCTGAGGACTGAGCCCAGGGCCTTTGCACACCGGGCAAGGACTCGACCCGTCAGCACTGTCTCCGCCTTTGTACACTCGGCTCCATTCTGCCCAAGTTTCAAGTGCTCACGGATTGAATGTCCCACTGTTTCATGGTTCCGCAAAGGTCCTCACACCCAGACCATGGATTTTCTCTTTTTCTAATTCTCTTTGAGGCTTCATGTTGCGTTTAGAGCCTTACCTTCATTGTAATTTTTTTATGTGCTGTAAATTATTTCAATTCTTCACAATTTTGTAGCCATTTGACCTAACCATATTCATATTTATGACACTCTGCCTGACCTGAGATTAACTTTATAATATTGTAAACATTTCGGGGAGACAATGACTATTAGGCAACTATTAGTGTTTCTCTTCGTTTGTCATCTCTCCAGGAGGACATTAAAATGTACTTGGTAGAGCACCCACCAAGGCTCTGAGCTAAAAAACAAAATTCAAGTACAGACTTGTCCAAAATGGACCATGTGATGGTGCTTTTTTAAAGCATGGTGAACTTTGCAATTTTAAAATATTTGAAATAAGTGTTTTTGAAAATAAGTGTTTTTGAAATGATTCATTTGTCAAATACCCTAGCAAATTCTTTTCAGGTCTTGCTCAGAAATGCATTCGATAGATTATTGGGAGATAATTGTCATTATTTTCAAAGGTGTTCTTCCATTCAGGACTGAGATCTTCTTTTTCCTTTCATCCCTTCTTCCTTTCCCTCCTACTCCTCATCCTTGTGTGTGGTGTGGGGTTAGGAGATGACGGTGCTTTAGACTGAACCCCAAACCTGCACATGACTGGCAAGCACTCTGCTTGAGCTATATCCACACCCTGTCTACATAGGCACTTCTTCAAAAGTTTTAAACACTTTAAGATCCTTTTCAAGTTCAATACAATCTTATCCTGGCTTCAGAGGAAGATAATTTGAAAGTTTCCTTTTCTCCGGTCTTAGGTAAACCAAACTGGAAATGTGTTTCTTTAAGGATATAACTCATTTATGGAAATATGGGGGCCTGGTGCCCTTGGGAAGGTTCGCTCTGTTTCTGTAGGATGCTGTTACATTTCCTTACATACTGTGTCAGTTTCTTTGAGTCAGGCTCTTGCTATGTATCCAGGCTGGCCTGAAACTCTTGCTGCTTCTGTGACTGCCTCTTGAGTGCTGGGATTATGATGTGTATTATCATAACTTGCTTCCTTTTCGTCCTTTGTGTGATTCATCCTTTATTTTCTCTTGATTGTATTACCTAATGGCCTATTTTATTGACTCACTCTGTAAAAAAGTATTACTCCTAACTTTTTTTTTTTTTTCTTTTTTGGGTCCGGTCGTGGGGCCTGAACTCTGGGCCTGGGCGCTGTCCCTCAGCTCTTCAGCTCAAGGCTAGCTCTCTACCACTTGAGCCACATCGCCACTTCCGGCTTTTTTCTTTTTGCTTATGTGGTGCTGAGGAATCAAACCCAGGGC
>NW_012267405.1:272602-273210 GCF_000151885.1 Dipodomys ordii
TCAGGCATGCAAGGCAAGCGCTCTACCACTGAGCCACCTTCCCAGCCCTACTCCTAACTTTTTATCAAGCTTGATTGAAATATAAATCACAGACCATGTAATTCATTCATTTAATTCATTCATGAATCAGGACTGAGGACATGGCTAAAATTCAAGGCCAGCATTCTGTCATGCTCACAGAGCTGTGCAGCGATTACAGTCTGATATTACAGCACCTTATGCACCTCAAGAAGAAACCCTGAAATCTTTTTGATATTTTATTTGAATCTTCTTTCACCTTTGCATTCTGAACAATTATCATCTTTTATTGTAATGCATTTTTGTCATAAAGGTGATGTACAGAGGGGGTTACATAAGTCAGGTAGAGAGTGCATTTAATTTTGGACAATGTCACCCCTTCCCTCACTCTTTCCTACTTTTCCTCTCCCAACCCCACCCACAAGTTGTATAGTTCATTTTCTTTTCTTTTCTTTTCTTTTTTTGTCGGTGGTGGGGCCTGATCTCTGGGCTTGAGTGCTGTCCTTCAGCTCTTCAGCTCAAGGCTAGCACTCTACCACTTGAGCCACAGCGCCACTTCCGGCTTTTTTCTTTTTGCTTATGTGGTGCTG
>NW_012267405.1:273260-295879 GCF_000151885.1 Dipodomys ordii
TTCCGGCTTTTTTCTTTTTGCTTATGTGGTGCTGAGGAATGGAACCCAGGGCCTCATGCATGCAAGGCAAGCGCTCTACCACTGAGCCACCTTCCCGGCCCCATATAGTTCATTTTCAACGTAGTGTTTAGTATCACTGCTGCATTTGTTCACCCATTGGCCTTTCATTTCTGTGCCCCCTCTCCCAAAGACAGGTAAATGAACAAACTAGACAAAAAGAAAATAAAAAGACGACAACAACAAATAAAAAAATAAAAACACCTCGTTTCCATTTCCTGGAGTTCAAGAACTATTACTGTATAGATCTGAAGCACATAGGCATTGGGCCTGCATGTCCCCTCCTAAGAGTATCCTCCTTTGTCTCATTGTGTGGGAATGTCTAGAGTCCTGTATAATTTATCTTGTCCCAGTGTACTTAGATCTAGCTTCTGCATATGAGAGAAAACATGTGCTATTTGTCTCTCTGAGCTTGGCTTACTTAACATGCTTTGTTATAGGTCCATCCATTTCCCAGCAAATGACATGATAAAAATTGCATTATGTATATGGGTATCCCATTTTTTGGATCTGTTAATCTATTTTAGGGCATCTGGGCTGTTCCCATAACTTGGCCATTATGAACAGTGCAGCAATTAAGATGTATATGCAGATGTCTTTATGGTATCCTGGCTTGTCCTTCTGGGTAGATGCCAGGAGTGGTTTCCTGGGTCATAGGAAAAAGTCTATTTAGTTTTTGTTTTTGTTTTGAGGAACCGTCAGACTGCTGTTCAGAGCAATTGTAATGGTTTACATTTTCACCAACATTGTAACAGGTTCCTTTTCCCCCACATCCCCACCAACCCGTGTTCCAATTCACAACATTGGCCAATGAGGTGAGATGGAATGAGTTGTTTTGACTTGATTTGCATTTCCTGTATGGCCAGGGATGTGGAGCATTTCCTCCTATGTTTCTTTCCTATTATCTCTTCTTCTAAGTCTCTCCTTAGCTCCTTTGCCCATTTCGTGATTGGCTTATTAGCTTTGGGAGGGGTTAGTTTTTTGAGCTCCTAACATCCTTTTGGATGTTAGGCCTTTGTGGGATGTATGGCAGGTCTAGATCTCCCAATCTGTTGGCTTTCTAGTTTAGTAACTAAGTTCTTTGATGTGCAAACCCTTTTTATTTTGATGTAATGTAATCCCATTTGTCAAGTCTTACTCCTATCTGTTGTGCCCTTGGGAATCTTTTCAAAAGGTTTCTGCCTGGGCCTGAGAGTTCTAGTGTTTCTCCACTCCCTCCTGCAGCAATTTCAGTTTCAGGTCTGATGTTGAGTTCTTCAATTCTCTTTGAGTTGATGAACAGGGATCCACTTTTAGTTTTCTGCATATGGATGCTCAATTTTTCCAACACCAATTATTGAAGAGGCTTTTTTTCCACCAAGTACCTTTTGGCTCCCTTATCAAATATCTGTAAGTATACAGAAGACCAGCAATCCTGTGTGTGTGTGTGTGTGTGTGTGTTGGTCATGGGGCCTGGACACTGTCAGAAGACCAGCAATCGTGTGTGTGTGTGTGTGTGTGTGTGTGTGTTGGTCATGGGGCCTGGGCACTGTCCCTCAGCTCTTCAGCTCAAGGCTAGCGCTCTACCACTTGAGCCACAGCACCACTCCTGGATTTCTGGTTGTTTATTGGAGATAAGAGTCTCATGGACTTTCCTGCCAGGGTTGGCTTTGAACTGTGATCCTCAGATCTCAGCCTCCTGAGGTGTGAGCCACCAGCACCTGCAAACCCTGCAATCTTAGTCTACCTCTTTGTACTTTTATTTTCCAAAGTCTCACTTCATGGCTGGGGCTGTTGTTTATGCTTCTTAGAGCTGGGATGGCAGTGGTCCACCCACTGCATCCTCCTTCTTATGGGTTGAGACCTAGTCTCAAACCACAATTCTCTAAATCTTTGAACAGTATCTCTTCATGTCCAGCAAGCAAAAAGGCTTGTGTGTACTGTAATTCTACTTCACTACCTATTGCTGTCATTGCTCAAATCTTCCTTTGGGTTTGAACTTTAAATACAGTTGTGTCACTTACAGTCCTGTTGCCACAATTAATGCAATCGCCTCTGGCTGGCTAGCTTCCCATCTGAGAATACTATTTCCTTGAAGAAACTTTTTTGTCATGGGGCTTGAACTCAGGGCCTGGGCACTGACCCTGAGCTCAAGGCTCAAGCCTAGTGCATTTTACCACTTTGAGCCACAGTGCCACTTTTGGTTTTCTGGTGGTTAACTGGAGATAAGAGTCTCACAGATTTTCCTGCCTGGGCTGGCACTGAACC
This sequence comes from Dipodomys ordii, assembly GCF_000151885.1. Lineage (NCBI taxonomy): Eukaryota > Metazoa > Chordata > Mammalia > Rodentia > Heteromyidae > Dipodomys > Dipodomys ordii. The sequence goes on from NW_012267405.1 coordinate 275,565, forward strand.
ACGATCCTCACTCCTGAGTAGCTAAGATTACAGGCACAAGTCACCAGCACCCGGTGACAATTTTTTTCTTTTGAAGAACAATTGATATACCCACTCATATACACTGGTGTTATTTGGTAATTTCTATAAAATCATCATCACCAACAGAACCATCACCTCAAACATGCTCCCAGTGACGTTTCTCTCTCTCCTGGCCTTCCTTTCCTTTCTGCCCTAAACAACTGTTGATCTACTTTGTAATTTGCATTATATGTGTATATGTATTATATATAAGCACAGACTGTAGTTTTTCCTCCAGTACATATATTTGTCTCAACAGTGTCCTTTGAAGTTCTGGCTTTTGGTAACATCGTTTATTCATTGAAAAAATAGATCTTGTGGCCAGAGAATTGGAGGGGAAAGGGCCAATAAATGCATCCGTGGTACTCACTAGACACTATGCTGAAAATGAGCCATACCACTTGTGGGTGGGGATGGGAGGGAAAAACTGGGAACGAGTGACATTGTCCCAAACAAATCCACTTTTTTTCTTTGTTGCTGTTGGGTCATGGGGCTTGACCTTAGGGCCTGGCTGATGTCCTGGGCTCATTTTGCTTAAGGCTAGCACTCTACCACATTAAGCCACAGCGCCGCTCCTGGTGTTTGGGTGGCTCATGGACTTTCCTGCCTGGGCTGCTTTGAACAGTCATCTTCAGATCTCAGCCTCCTGAGTAGCTATGATTGCAGGTGTGAGCCACCAATGCTCAGCTTAGGAAAGGTACTCTTTACCTGACTTATGTAACTGTAACCCCACTGTACCTTTATAATAACAAAAGTAAATAGAGAACACTGAGAAGTCACATTTACTGTCCTGTTTCCAAACTGCAGCAATTACAATCATGTTGGGGGTACAACCAATTTTAAGTTCCTGCCTCTGAACTTTTCAAATCGACCAACCAAAAGAAGTTAACATCTTCCAGTTAGTGTAAACACATGGGCTATCTCATATCCTTAGAATGGAATGCTTTGGAAGTCTGGAAGGGCACATTCCATATCCGTTAACACAGTTCTTGTAGCTCTAGGAACACATCCAGTAAAGTCTTACTCACTATTTCAACACTCCCATTTTCAAGAATGAAAATTATCAGCTGGTAACAGGGACAGGGTAGTGGGATGCAAGCAACGAACTGATGGCTTACATCTGTAATCCTAGCACTCAGAGGCTGAGGGAGGGACTGCCCAGCAAGTCTGAGGTTAAATTGGACTACAGTGACACCATCTCCAAAAAAAAAAAAAGTTAAACCAGTACCAAAATATAGTACTGCTTGGTATGGTTATGTATAGTGGAGAAATGAAGATTTAGCCAACTGTTAGAAGAGCCCATCTCCTATAGAAAAATGGCATGCTCAGAACACAAAAATGTTGTTTCTCCTCTGCTTTCAGTACTGGGGGTGTTCTTTAAAAGTCCAAAGAACATGTGTGAAAATACAATTCATTTTATTTTTTATTTTCTGTTGGTCATGGGGCTTGAACTCTGGGATTGGGCGCTGTCCCTCAGTAATTCAGCTCAAGGTGAGCTCTGTCGCTTGAGCCACAGCGCCATTTCCGGCTTTCTAGTGGTTTATTGGAGATAAGAGTCTCAGACTTTTCTGCCCCGGGCTGGCTTTGAACCGAGATCCTCAGATCTCAACCTCCTGAGTAGCGAGGATTACAGGCATGAGCCACCAGCGCCCAGCTTACAGTTCATTTAAAAAGCCATTACTGATGTCCCAGAGTTAAATCTGCATGCTGCGCATCACAAACCCCATCTCCTTATGAAGGAGGGCTAACCAGCACGGGGTCTGATGTTTAACACTAAACTCCTCTAGCAGAACAGAACTCTGCCTGTATTCCCAAGATACTTAATGCTGCTCAACACGCCCTCTAGTGGGAAGCCCCCCAAACAACCTGTTATTAGCAGAACATTTTTTTTAAAAGGGCAAATAGGACCTTTCCTCTCTATTCCAATTCAGTGCCAAATTCCTTCTGGAATTCCAGTAAAACTCACTAGGGCCTTCTTTTTGGTGGAGAATGTAGGAATTCTGTTACTCTGGGCCTGCACAATGGCTGATGTTTCTTAATTTTGTCATGGGGCTTGAACTCTGGGCCTGGGCACTGTCCCTCAGTTCTTCAGCTCAAGGCTAGTGCTCCACTACTAGAGCCACGGTACCACTTCTGGTTTTCTGGTGGTTAACTGGAGACAAGTCTCACAGACTTTCCTGCCCAGGCTGGCCTTGAATCACGATCCTTAGATCTCAGCTGAGATTACAGGGGTGAGCTCCCAGCACCCAGCAATGTTTCTTAACAAAGGTCACAGTCTAATGCCACCATGTAAAAAACCTCCAAGACTAGAATCACATCTAATACAGAGGTGCAGTCTGTTTGGACTTAATTTATAAAATGAAGTCTGGTCAGTTTCCAAGATGTTGTTAGGGAGAGTGGTGTTTGAAAAAAAAGAAAAAAGCAACAAACTTTACAGTTGGTGCTGGCAGTGCACACCTGCTGTAATCTAGCTACTCTGGAGGCTGAGATCTGAGGACTGGGGCTGGAAGCCTGTAGGGGCAGAAAAGTCCTTAAGACTCCATTTTCCAGGTGCTACTGAAACTAAGAGCATATGTGACAGCCTAGAACACACTGTATTTTCTGTTTTTTTGGCAGGAAGTACAGGGGAGAGTGCTTGATTTTAGTTTTTCTCAAGTGCACATTACTAATTCCAATTGAATTTCTGGGTGGTAGAGAAATGACACTGAAATAACATTCCCAAAGAAGAAAGTGGTTTGGATTTCACTGAAAATGCTCTGATCAGTACTGTTTCCACATATGCAAGGGTTTCTAGATCACACAACACACTGGCACACTAAGATCCTGTGTTGCTGATTCTAGTTTTAAGACTCTAACTACAGAACTGTCACATTTAAAAAATAATTTTGAAGAGTGCATGTATGCATTTTTTTAATTCCAAGAGACTAATAGCTACACATCTTAATATACATCCAGTAATCATATAAAACATGCATTTATAGACTCATAAGGTAGTCTTATCGCCCAGCCACTGAGTACAGATCAAAAGAATAACAGAGTATTTTTCTATCATCTTTTGAAAAAGGCTAGAGGGGAGAACTGTGTATCTGCGGCAGAAGAACAGGAAATACAAGCAACTTGACAAGACTAAGTTTATTCTATTATTTTTATTAATAAAAAATTAACCATGATCATATAAAATGAGTGGCTGGGCTTATAGTTTGCTACACCAAAGAAAATAAAAAATACTTGAGATCATGATACAGTGATTTATAATAGCATTCCTTGATAGGCATTTTAATTTTAGCAATATGTTTATCTCTTAAATTATATAAAACTAACCCTTAGTGTCAGGGACTACTCATCACAGCTACTCATGAACCAAAAAGTGTTTCCCAGAGGTGGAATCCAAACACACACTCAAGCCACCTCCCCAAATGATCTTTTGCTAAGTTGCCCAATCAGAAATCAGAGCGTCACCCACGCTCCTGTGGGAAGGGGACCCCATTTGCACCTCAAGTGTTAGGAATAAATAACACAAAGTAAGGATGCACCATGATCTCCAAATAAATTAGTATAAGTGCCACCGAGAATTATTAGACATAATCAATGTGTTTAAATACAAAAGTCCAAAAGATACAGTAATTTTATTACATAAAAATTCTCCTGTGTACTAAAAATGTTAACTTACAAGACATATATTTTTATAAGTGTAGCGGGATAGTTATGATGGAATTATTTCATCAAAAATTTTCATGACTGAAGAACAACAGGTAGTGGAAATATAAGCACTCCATCCTCTAAATTCTAGACCGTTATACCCATTCTCTAATAATATAAATGTCTGCTCAACTCATCTTTCAAAAATAAAGTCCATTTCGTTCTCCACAAAAGCTTCCTGCGGGGCTGACAAAGTATGCCCCATCTATTAAAATAGGGCTGTCTTCATCTTTGGATAAGGTGTCACCACGTGAGAAAGTATAGTCATAGACTACTACATTTTTCTCTGATACAGCAGTGGGGAGTCCATTAAGCACTTTTGAACACTGTACCTTTAAAAGTTTCTTTTTAATATAGCTTTGGGAAAAAATATCTATGGCAAAGTACATTTCATTCTGACTGGACAGCAGAAAAATACCATAAAGAAATGTAGTGTCAATTCTATCCATGATATCTCTTCATGTTAGGTTTTCCACTCTAGGATATGACTAACAAAAAAGTTTTGTTAAAACATCTTAAAGTCCTTTGACTTAATAGTATTCAGCGAAGACAAAAATGAAATTAAGCACTATAAATAGTCTTTAAAAATGTGGTTCTCATTTACAACAATTTCATTAACAGATAGTGAAGTATAGATACAATGTATCTAATACACTAATAACTACATTTAAAAACCTCTAGTAGCATTTAGAGATAGTGAAATCTTTAATACTAATATATATATGAAACATGTTCACAAAGAACCAGGACTACTCCTCCATGAAAAGAACACTTGTTAAAAATAATTAACAGAAACACCAATAAAACAACAGAAACTCATTGCAATTCACTTCACCCAAGGGTATGACACAAGATTTTGGCTTAAGGAGGTAGATTCAAAAGAAAAAGAAAACCAGATACTCCGTTCTTTGTCACTTTTATTCAGTAGTAGTTTTTTTCCTTATTTTCAGCGCCAGACATGGCAAGGAGTGATTACAGCCAACTGTTATTAAAACATTTGTTCGCAACATGTACCCCTTTACCACAGACCCCAAGCTGACTCCTTTTGTGTGCTTTCATTCTTTTTCTTGTTTTTTAATATACCACCACCGAGACCAGGTGGAAGGGGCTAGGTAAGAGATGAAGGGGGAGAGTCCAGGAGGCCAGAGAGGAGGAATGCTACAAGCCACAGTAAGAATGAGCTGTTTTAATTTAAAAAAGGGGAAGGGGTGTACCCCACAAATGATACAGTAATGAGGATACACAATTAAATCCCATAGCATGACTGAAGGCTTTCACTGTGTTTGACGTCATCACAATGGAAGGCATAAAAAGTGGAGTAAATCAATGTTGATACAGTCCAATAGTCTAGTCCATTAGGCAAGATGGTGCAAGAAGTCATTTAAATTAAAAGTGCCCTACCCTTACCTAAATGGCTAGCAGACATGGAGAAGCCCCGGTGGTGAATGGCACTCTCTCCATGCAGCTATGAGTGTTGTCGAATGGCACACTGTCAAACACTGGGAAGGGTGCCACAATGGACCCTTCTCTTACAGGTACGAATGCTAGACTCAGCTATCTCAACTAAGCAGGATGCGGGCTCTTCTGCTAGGAATGCCAACCCTAATTCACTTTGTCTTGAAATATATACAGATTGTTTGTAGTAGCTACAGCAATGATATTTTCCTTGGGGTGCCAGGCTGTATGAAGGATTTTCTTGTTGAAGTCTAGGCTGTCAACACTTATTTCATCTTTCTTTCGCTTGCCGCTTGCACAGACTTTGCGTGGCTTCAAAACTGTGCGAGGCTTATTGTTCTCTCGTGACGCTTCTAGGGTTATATCTCGCTTTGTGTTCCTGTCGAACATTCTGAAGAAATTATTGTAGGACCCAGTCATGACGACACTGTAAGAGTAGAGCACCCGGTCAGACACGCCAAGAGACTGTGGCTCTACTTGACCCTGGACCTACACCCCACAGCGAACACGGACATGAAACCAACCCTTCTACTTGAATACATCAAACCTGCTTCTGGTGTGACTCTAAAAACTCTTCCAAAGCAGACACATCCTCATTCAACGTTCTTAACTCCCTTGCAACTACAGACCATGTCATCGGCTGGATTAGCCACATCTTGAAGTACAGCCCTCTGAAGGATTCACATATTGCCATCTCCCTCACATGCTGTTCTTAAGAAACCAGTGCTTTTTAATGTAATTTATGAACTTTCTAATTTGTTCCAGATAACCAGAGTCCCCTCCCCTGCCAAAAAAAAAAAAAAAAAAAACCACCAAAAACAACAACTACTCATGGAGGCCGGGTCTATGTAATCCAAGATGTCTTGAACTTGAAATCTTTCTGCCTTGGCCTATATAGTGTTAAGTTTATAGGCATGTGCCACTATGCCTAGCTCAGCTAACCCTATTTTACAAATGCTTTTACTAATTCTGTTCATGATAATAACTGAAAATCAATTCTGCTTATACCACTAAAACTTTTTTTTAATGAATGAATTTTTATTATATATATATATATATAAAATGCAACAATGCTTTGACATATGTCCACATTGTGGAATGGTTAAGTCAAACTATTTAACATGTATATTACTTCACTTTTTTGTGACAAGATTATTACAAACCCACTCTCTTCACAATTTTAAAGTACATGTTAGACTGTAATTAACCATGGTCTCAATAAGAGACTTTCTGAACTTCTTCCTCCTGCCTAATAGAATACTGGAACATTTAAAATAGCATAGGGATATAACAAGTAAAATAGAGAAGCCAGGAAAAGTTCAAAACAAAAAATGTTCAGTTTCTTCAACTATTATAAATAAACTAAATAAATTGAAGGGGTGAGGGAGGAAATGGGAAACTCTAAGTTTAAATCAATATAAGAAAAATATCAAATACAGTGAACATTGTTTGTGTCCAGATTCAAACAAGCCAGTTGTAGAAAAGCATTTATGAAACCACCATAAAAATTTGGATGCTGAGGGGGCTGGGAAGGTGGCTCAGTGATAGAGTGCTTGCCTTGCATGCCTGAGGCCCTGGGTTCGATTCCTCAGCACCACATAAGTGAAAAGGAAAAAGCCAGAAGTGGTGCTGTGGCTCAAACGGTAGAGCACTAGCCTTGAGCTGAAGAGCTGAGGGACAGTGCCCAGGCCCAGAGTTCAGACCCCACAACCAGACCCAAAAAAAAAAATAAAAATTTGGGTGCTAACTAAAATTTTATTATATTAGAGATTCTAGGCATGTGTTTCTAGTTTTATGTGTAATCATGGTGTTACCACTAAAACTTTCTAGGCAAACAATTCCAATATCAGTTTAGCTGGCCCCATTGGCTCACTCCAGTATCTTCGCTGTATATACTTTGTGACTGAAAGTAGGGGGAGAGGAACCACAGTTTAAGGCTAGCCCTTGAAAAAAAAGTTTGATTCTCAACTGGTAGGGTGGCGAGAGGGCACACACTGCCATTCTAAGCTGTGTGGGAGGTGGGATACTAACTACTGTCTGTGGTTCCAGCTATAAATAGGCTTTAGGTAAGCAGGTGACTGACTACCCCAGCAGGAAGCCAGAACCTATCTTATGGCTGGGATTCCGGACAGGTATTTCCCACTGCACACAGCTCCCCGTCAGCCCTACCAGCTCACCACCACCAAGTGTCCTCACAGGCAGCACTTCTAAAGCCTGGGACAGCCCTACAGCTAGACTGGTACCACTACAATACCACCACCTTTCCACAAGGTTAAATCATTACTGTAACAAGGATTAGAAAACCTAGGATCTGCCTGCTCTGTAACCAAGAATTATCTTCAGTGATGTCCATTCTCCCAATGATCAAAATCAAATTCTGCTTAGTACATGACACTGAAGCCAACGGAATCAATCCCTTTTAAAAGGACTTATGTAAATCAAGTGGACATTCCTTCATTATAGGAATTTGTTAGTTTTTAACCAATGAAGAACACTTGTGTTTCTCCTGTAATTTTTAAGTTATTATTAAGCATTTCTGTAGCATTCTTGACAAAAATGTATGGTGTGAACTCTAATCCCAAGGAAAAACCAGCTAAGTTCATGTGATTCCACCCCCTACCCCCCAAGGCTTGAACTTCTGGGACTGGGTACTGTCCCTGAGCTCCTTTTGTTCAAGCCTAGCATGGCACTCTACAACTTGAGCCAAAGCATCACTTCCAGCTTTTTCTGTGATTAAACAGAGGTAAGAGTCTCACGGATTTTCCTGCCTGGGTGGGCTTTGAACCATGGTCCTCAGATCTCAACCTCCTGAGTAGCTAGGATTATAGGTATGAACCACTGGTGCCAGGCTTGTTTGATATTGGGGGGGGGGGAGGGTGGCGCGGGACACACGTCAGTTGTGGGGATTGAACTCAAGGCCTGGGCACTGTCCCTGCCTGAGCTCTTTTGCTCAAGGCTAATGCTCTACCAACTGAGATACAGTGTCACTTTTGGTTTTTTAGTGGTTAATTTGAAACAAGAGTTTCCTGGGGACTTTTCTGCCTGGGCTTTGAACCACAATTCTCAGATCTCAGCCTCCTGAATAACTAGAATTACAGATGTGAGCCACCATTGCCTGGCAATGGTGATCTCCCAAGTAATTACCAAAACACTGGAAGTGGAGCAGTGGCTCTAGTGGTAGAGCACTAACCTCTAATGAAAGATTAGGGACAGTGCCCAGGCCTTGAGTTCAAGCTCTAAGAATGGCACACACATACATACAAAAGAGCTGTTTAGCATAAAATCTATACAACAATCATGAAAGAAAATTCCTTATGTAGATAGTATAAAATAGCTGGGCGCAGGTGGCTCATGCCTGTAATCCTAGCTCAGGAGGCTGAGGACCTGAGGATGGCAGTTTGGAGATAGCCCAGGCAGGAGAGTCTCTGTGAGATTCATCTCCAATTTACCATCAGAAAACTGGAAGTAGAGCTGTGGTTCAAAGTGATAGAGTGCAAAAAAGCACAGGGACATAGCCCAGGCCCTGAGGTCAAGCCCCACAACTGGACCAAAACAAAACAAAAAACTATATAAAGTAAAATAAGTAACAAAGAGCCAGTAATACAGCAAATAGCACAAGGGAATCTGGGTAAAAGCGAAATGACTTCTTTTGCTATGTGACCAAATTTTGAAGTTTGAAATTATTTCAATAAAACCTTTTCCATGTAACGGAAATAATTCCCACTTCAAACTGTTTTAAACAAGAAGGTGATAGTGATAGTCCTGAACTACAACCAATTATATGTCTTTTCTCTAAATCTACTTAATTTCCTCTCTCTCTCTGCTTCTTTCCTGTCAGGTTCAGTATCATTCAAAGGCAAGGCTTTCTCACTGTTGCCCATAGGACTCTGTGTTAGCACGGCCAGCCTATTACGGGGCTTCATGTTAAAACCAGACAATTCCAGTTACAGAAAGTTCTAGTAACATGCCCTATAACACCTAATATAATGACACAAGAATCATACCAAGCTTCTAAGATGAAACTACTACTGAGTAAAGAACTTCTAACCGTGAATATTTAAATGATTTCAAAGTTGCTTTCTCTTAATTTAAAACATAATCAAGGGGCTGGGAAGGTGGCTCAGTGGTAGAGTTCTTGCCTTGCATGCCTGAGGCCCTGGGTTCAATTCCTCAGCACCACATAAGCAAAAAGAAAAAAGCCGGAAGTGGCGCTGTGGCTTAAGTGGTAGAGCGCTAGCCTTGAGCTGAAGAGCTGAGGGACAGCGCCCAGGCCCAGAGATCAGGCCCCATGACCGGACCAAACAAACAACAAAACCCATAACCAAGCAGTGAAAAAATTTACTAACAAGCCAGGTGCCAGTGGCTCACACCTGTAATCCTAGCAACTCAGGAGGATGAGTTCTGAGGACTGCAGTTTAAAGCCAGCACAGGCAGGAAAGTCCATGAGATTCTTATCTCCAATTACCCCAGGCCCACAGTTCAAACACCACGACCAAAAATTACTGACAATTATAACATTCAAAGCATAACATTCAAAGCAAGACTTACTAATTTTTTTGGTGCTCATATGAAAAAGACTTGTTTGATAAAATAGTGAAAAGAATTATACTGTGGCAAAACTGGAGATAAAAATAATGCCCTGTAAGCCAGGCGCTGGTGGCTCCCGCCTGTAATCCTAGCTACTCAGGAGGCTGAGATCTGAGGATCGTGGTTCAAAGCCAGTCCGGGCAGGAGACTGTGAGACTCCTATCTCCAATAAACCACCAGAAAACCGGAAGTGGCGCTGTAGCTCAAGTGGTAGAGTGCTCCCCTTGAGCTGAAGAGCTGAGGGACAGCACCCAGGCTGAATTCAAGCCCCACAACTGGCAAAAAAAAAAAAAGAATATAAATTACTTATGAGCCGAGAAGGTGGCTCAGTGGTAGAGCGCTTGCCTGAGGCCCTGCATTCGATTCCTCAGCACAACATAAGCAAAAAGAAAAAAGCCGGAAGTGGCACGGTGGCTCAAGTGGTAGAGCGCTAGCCTTGAGCTGAAGGACAGTGCCCACCCCCAGGGTTCAGGCCCCATGACCGGACCCAAAAAAAAAACAAAAAACAAACAAAAAAAAGATATAAATTGCTGCCTCTATGAGGTAATATCTCTAGGTAAAGTTTTTTGTTTTTGTTTTGGTCGGTCAGAGGGCCTGAACTCTGGGCCTAAGCGCTGTCCCTTAGCTCTTCAGTTCCAAGGCTGGCACTCTACCATTTCAGCCACAGAGCCACTTCCAGCTTTTTCTGCTTATGTGGTGACAAGAAATTGAACCCAGGGCCTCATGCATGCAAGGTAAGCGCTCTACCACTGAGCCACCTTTCCAGCCCTAGGTAAAGTATTAATGTAACAATAAATTATCAATACTTAAAGACTTCCAGTGCTGGGCTGGGAAGGTGGCTCAGTGGTAGAGCGCTTGCCTTGCATGCCTGAGACCTTGGGTTCGATTCCCCAGTACCACATAAGCAAAAAGAAAAAAAAAAGCCAGAAGTGGTGCTGTGGCTCAAGTGGTAGAGCGCTAGCCTTGAGCTGAAGAGCTGAGGGACAGCACCCAGGCCCAGAGTTCAGGCCCCATGACCGGACCCCCCCCCAAAAAAAAACAACAACAAAAAGAGGCCAGAGGGGAAGGTAGCTGAGTGGTAGAGTGCTTGCCTCTCATGCATGAGGCCCTGGGTTCGATTCCTCAGCACCACATAAACAGAAAAAGTCAGAAGTGGTGCTATGGCTCAAATGGTAGAGCACTAGCCTTGAGCTGAGGGACAGCACCCAGGCCCAGAGTTCAGGCCCACGACCGTACCAAAACAAAACCAAACAAAAACAAAAAAACTTGACTGAAACATTTAGGCAGATAAGAGACTAACAAAAGAGCATTATAGCAGTGTCCATTATCATTACTACTACTACTTTTTTGGGGGGTGGGGGGGAGAAGGTTGGTTGTGAGGCTTAAACTCTGGGCCTGGGCACTGTCCTTGAAATCTTTAGTTCAAGGTGGGCATTCTACCACTTGAGCCACAGTGCCACTTCTAGTTTTCCGGTAGTTAATTAGAGATAAAGAGTCTCATGGACTTTCCAGCCTGGCTGGCTCTGAACTGTGATCCTCAGATCTCAGCCTCCTGAGCAGCTAGGATTACAGGCATGAGCCACCTGTGCCCAGCCATCACTTTCTTTTCAGCTCATCAACTCCTGGTAAATTGTTTTATTGTTTTGTTTTAGTAGGCTTTAAACTCAAGAACTTGTGCTTGCACATACACTACCTTAGCCACCCATCCACTCCTTCTGCTTCAATTTTTTTTGAATAGAGTCTGTGGTTTTTGCTTGGAGTTGGCCATAAATCATGATTTTTCTATTACACCTGACATAGGTGTGGGCTAAAAATTTGATTTGTACCATTACTTAATGATGAAAGTGAATGAAAATTTCTTTCATGAATTAGAGTTCTATATTTACTCACCTAAGTATGAACTAGAAAATAAGTCTATTTAAAAAAGTCCTCTGAGCAGCACGATATATTTCAGCATCAGTACAGCTAAATTACAAAGGAAGTTCAAATGTTTGCTTGCAATGGCATGTGTGAATTAACTTTTCTTTTTAATGAAGAGAACCAACACAAGCAATAGCAGAGAACAGTAGGTCTTCCCTTTCTGTTTTGAGTGTCTTATTATGCAGTTAGTGTAGCCTCAGACACGATATTCCTGAGTGCACCATAATATCCCTGGCTCTAACATAATTTTAAATGTCTGGTTTAAGCATAATTGAATTAATTCAAGTTCTATCAAACACTGAGTTGGTATCGGTACCATTACAAACCATTCTCTACATAACCACTTCAAAGAAAAAAGCATGCAAATACCTGGTATGTTTCCACAGGCCGGTTTTCCATATTTAAGTCCCAAATTTTGACCGACAAATAGTCTCTAGTCATCATATAGCGACCACTATGGCTAAATTTTACATCAGAAATAGAGGAGATGATTTCAGAAAAAAATGACCTGTTACTGGGATCTTCTGGTTCTTCAAACACTAAAAATAAGCAAAAAGAAGGTAATATATTTGTGTGTATGCACACACGCACGCACCAATACTGGGGTTTAATTTACAGTCTTACACCTCATTTGGCTTTTTTACTCACAGCCAACACTCTACCACTTGAGCTAAAAGTGCTGGCTAAATGGATTCATCTGCCCAAGGCTCTGAACAACAGTTCTCAAGTTTCAGCCTCTGGAATGATTAGGATCACAGGCATGAGCCACAAGCACCATTTATAATTTCCTTTTTTTTTTTTGGTCGGTCGTGGGGCTTGAACTCTGGGCCTGGGCGCTGTCCCTGCGCTCTTCAGCTCAAGGTGAGCACTCTGCTGCTTGAGCCACAGCGCCACTTCCGGTTTTCTAGTGCTTTATTGGAGATAAGAGTCTCAGACTTTCCTGCCCAAGCTGGCTTTGAATGAGCTGGCTTTGAACTGTGATCCTCAGATCTCAGCCTCCTGAATAGCTAGGATTATAGGCGTGAGCCACTGGCGCCCAGCTCTAATTTCAAACAGATAAAATTATAGGCTAATAAAAAACAGGAAAATATTTCCAACTCTAAAAATTTAATTCCCTGAAAGTTTAAGAAAATGTCTGAATATTAAATTGAAGATGCAGGGTATACAATGCACTTTTTAGTTATACAGCTACTTTAGGAGAACTAATAAGTGCACCAGGCTAATCTGCCATCTACCAGTAAGGTAGATGGCCAACCATCGCCCTGACAAACATACCATTCTTTCCCACAAACTCACGCCAGGCTATCTTTCTAGTAACAATGTACCTGAATTTACAAGTACTCGTGGCAGAAAACAAGAATATTACAACTTCTTAACGTTTTGAAGCTAATATTTTTCTATCTTTAATTTATAAAAGCAACTTCTCAGAATAAATCTTCCTAGTAAGCTCAAAATGGAAAGGGGGAAAAGGGAATGGAGAAAAAAACCCCAAAGGAACAGGCTAGTTTCAGACAAATAAAATAATGCAGTTATAAAGATGCATGGAACTTACGTTTAGAGTGCCTGTCACAGAGGGCGGATGCCCTCATGTCACATAACCGAATAGTTCCTTTACTGCTGCTGTATACGAACGTGTTACAGCTGTTTGGATGGAATTCTGCTGCCGTAATCACCTCTGTGAGCTCTTCCATATTGGCAGGCTTGATATCCACAATATCTGGACAGCATTTTATTAAGGAACTCCACTGGGAAAAAGGCTAGTATAATCCTACAATTCTAAAACTAAAATTCATCCACAGGCCTAAAAGGTATCATAACTTTAATGCTAAAAACAACCAAGTCGATTTTTAGAAGACAAAAATGGGAAAAATTAAGACTGTGGGGGCCTTTCTAATTATGCGACCAATCCTAGAAGGCAACCAGGCATATGGCATGTCCCTGTAATCTCAGCACTTGGGAGATGTGAAAGCAAGAGGATCATAAGCTCAATGCCAATACCAACATAAAATTAAAACCAAAAAGGAAAACAAGCAAATCCCAGAAGCCATAGAAAACACTGATACTTTGTCAACATTATAAGAACTCCAAGAAGGTGAAAGGGGTAAATTGTACCACAAATAGATGTAAATTAATACAAAAAAGGTGTTAAAACCATTCCTCCAAAATAAGCTTTTCATTAACTAGACTGATAAAGGAACAAGAAAACAGCCTGTCTTAACACATGTTAGTAAAGTATGACTTTTGATAAATTTTGTCAATCTTGAAATGACTATTTGGAAAATACATTAAGTAGTAGTAATAGCTGCTACCATTTATCAAGATTTTTTTTTGGGGTCCGGTCATGGGGCCTGAACTCTGGGCCTGGGCACTGTCCCTCAGCTCTTCAGCTCAAGGCTAGCGCTCTACTACTTGAGCCACAGCGCCACTTCCAGCTTTTTTTCTTTTTGCTTATACACTTGTGTGTATATAGAAAAATATAGGGAAGACTATAAATAGAAGTATGATTTGGAAGGCTGGGAGCATGGTTTATGTGGTAGAATACTTGCCTAGCCTGTACAAGGTTCTAGCACAATCCTGGTTACTTCAGAAAAGGGTGCAGGATGAACAATTTCTACTGATATTATACTATTATACTTTATACCTTGTATGCACTTATTTTTCTTTTCTTTCTTTTTTGTCGGTCACGGGGCTTAAACTCTGGGCTTGGGGGCTGTCCATGCACTTATTTTCTAAGCTCAATGGGAATATTTCTGATTGTCCAAAACACTCATTATAAAGAAGTGAAATTTCTGCCAGGTGCTAGGGGCTCATACCTGTAATCCTAGCTACTCAGAAGGCTGAGATCTGAGGATCATGGTTCAAAGTCAGCACAGACAGGAAAGCCCATGAGCTACTTATCTCCAGTTAACTACCAGGAAACCAGAAGTGGTGCTGTGGCTCAATGGGGGCCGAGTGCTAGCTTTGAGCAAAAGAGTTGAGGGATGGCACCCAGGTTCAAGCCCCACAACCAACCAAAAGAGAAATTTGGTTATAAATACAAAAAAATTAAAATAAATCTATGAGTCCAATGAGCACCGTATTTTCTTTAGCAAAAACTGTTAACGAAGTAGCATAAGCACAAATGAAATCAAGTGGATACTGAAACTTCTGTCTGTAATTTCCAGATGCCAAAGATTTATTCGCAAATCATCTGCAGATAAATAAGTTTCATAATCACTATTAATAGAAATTGAATTGATGTGGTATGTATGAGCATTGGCAAATATTCTTCGTGGACTGGCCTCAACCATTAGATCCATGGGCCTGAAGACTGGCACCTGTTAATAGCACATAGAAAACAGAATATATAAAAGGTTAACAGTTCAGGACACACCATCAGTATAGTTTTTGAGACAGCATAAAATAGTGTATTTTAGACTCAGTTCTAAGAAGCAACAAAACTGACCCTTTATTGGAACAGGACGAGAAACAATTAGGAAAATTTATCTCCTCTTACTGGTAGCAATGTTATTACAATTTGTACTTCTTGAAAGCTATGCAAAATGATTAATATTTACAACATAGCACCCAATTCTTGGTATTTTTAAGCTATCAGCTTTGGTCCATTTCTACTTTTTTGATCTCCAAAGAAAATTAATTTTGCAATAGCAAATACAGCATAAAATAGTTGTGTTAGAGTGCTTATTCTATGGCCATCTAAAACTCCCATGTAGTTCAGCTTCTATGTTTAAATGGGCATTTTCATTGTCTTACACCATCACAAAACAGTTGGAGGCCTAGGGCCTAACTAATCGTTCCTATTTAAGTCTTACCCAAGAGCCTATCCAGAATAGTATAAACCAGTGTAAGAATCTTTTTCCAAGCACTTACTCGTAGTGTAGTAACTGTAGTGGGGTCTCTATACCTTCCATCTTCTTCTTTCAAGTTATACCCTTCTGGTCTTTTGTCCCTTTCACTGATTTTCCATAATTTTATTGTTTTATCTGGGGAAAGAATGAAGATTTCAAAAGGTAAGACGGGTAGAAAAACAATTTTATTAGGACATTTAAAAATACAGCATTTCATACTTCATTTAAAACTTTACACTTGGGGAATAGGAAGGTGGCTCAGTGGTAGAGTGCTTGCCTCACATCATGAGCCCTGGGTTTCATTCTTCAGCACCACATAAGCAGAAAAAAGCCTGGGAGTGGCGCTGTGGCTCAAGTGGTAGAGCGCCAGCCTTGAGCTGAAGAGCTGAGCGACAGCGCCTAGGCCTGGAGTTTAGCCCCCACAACCGACCAAAAACAAACACAATACAACAAAACAAAAACCTACTTTGACTAACTTAATAAACAAATACCATTATATTGTGAGTAAAATACATACAAATACAGCACAGAACTTACTGGTGTATAACATTAACATTACTCAAATATATTCCAAGATCTCTATCCTTGAAAAATAACAGAAGCTGCAGGAAAGCAATTATTCATGTGTATGAACACGTATTTCTAACTAGGTGAATTCCACACTGCCTAATGTTTAGAACCAAATAGCAGGGCACGGCTCCCCTGGTTCTCTTGCTTGCTGGTCCTGTCAGATTCCCTTCTAGCCCTGGGTACCTTCACTGGTCTCTCCTTCCCCATCATGGGTTAGTGCTTCCTAAGTCTGGAATAGGATATGAAAAGTATTGACTGAAAGCACATGGCCTCAATTCCTTCAAGACACAAAATGCCCATGTTTAAAGGTGTATAAAATAGTAGCTTCCTAAGAGTTAACTTTTATTTTATTCTGTTTTAAGCTTAAAGTTGCAAAGACAGCACAATATTTGTATGTACCCTTCACCTGGTTTCCTCTAATGCCAACATCTTTTGCAACCATGGCACATTTGTTAAGACAAGAAATTAACACTGTTCCCAAGTGTTTCACTCCAAACTTGTAACCTTTAGTCCTCAAGTGCCCTAAGCTTCTCTGACTCAACTGCTTCTCAATGGTAGTCAAGTACTTTGTAGAGCATCTGTCCCTGAGGCTCTTACTGTACTTTTGTCTGTAAATTCTCTGTAGGAATGAATACCCATCCCTTATTTGGAATTATCACTATGGGGGACTTAAGTGTGCTTATTTTATTTAGTGTTATAAAAAAAAAACAAACAGGGGCTGGGAAGGTAGCTCAGTGGTAGAGCGCTTGCCTTGCATGCATGAGGCCCTGGGTTGGATTCCTCAGCACCACATAAGCAAGAAGAAAAAAGCCGGAAGTGGTGCTGTGGCTCAAATGGTAGAATGCTAGCCTTGAGCTGAAGAGCTGGGGGACAGCGCCCAGGCCCAGAGTTCAGGCCCCACGACCAGACCAAAAAAAAAAAAAAAAAGCACATTTTATATGAAAGCATGATATCTTAATAATTTTTATAAACAAAAACAGGAATCACAAAAACAAGCTGCACAGCACATAATGCCATTTTATAAAAGAATTGCAAAAGAGGGGGGGGGGAGATGGGAAGGGGAAACAAAGGAGGAGGCAGCAATGCTTGGTAAGAAATGTACTCATTACCTTGTCCATGTAATTGTAACCCCTCTGCACAGTACTTTCACAATAATAATAAAAAAAGAACTGCAAAACAACTCCCAGAACTTAGCAATGTTTATTCACTTGTTTAGAACAATGTTTGTTCTCCTGGTAGATCACTGTTCAAAAACAGAGCAAAACTACCTTTAGTAACTTATTACCCCCCCCGCCCTTTTTTTGTGCCGGTCATGGGGCCTGAACTCTGGGCCTGGGCACTGTCCCTCAGCTATTCAGCTCAAGGCTAGCACTCTACCACTTGAGCCACAACCCCACTTCCAGCCTTTTCTGCTTATGTGGTGTTGAGGAATTGAACTCAGGGCCTCTTGCATGCAAGGCAAGCATTCTACCACTGAGCTACCTTCCCAACCCTTAATTTATTTTTCTGAAATCACCATCTGAGCCAATGACAAAGTTGTCCAGTGACAACCAGTTTATACAATGTGCATAATGGTTTCAACCTTCCACACTGGACCCTACTTTTTTTTTTTTGCATGTGTGCTAGTCCTAGGACTTGAACTCAGGTCCTAGGTGTTATCCCTTAGCTTCTTTGATCAAGGCTCCACTTGAGTCACAGCTCCACTTCTAGCTTATCTGGAGTAGATTATTACATAAGAGTCTGCCCTGCCAGTCCAGACTTGCTTCAAACTACAATCCTTAGATCTCAGCCTCTTCCTTGTTGGCCTGGTGCTGGCCCCATGCCCTTTCACTCAAAGGTAATGCTCTACCACTTTGAGCCACAGCTCCACTTTGTTTTCTGGTGGTTAATAGGAGGTAAGAGTCTCAAGGACTGTCCTGCCTGTGCTGGCTTTGAACCATGATATTCAGCCTCCTGAGTAGATAGGATTATAGGTGTGAGCCACCAGCACCCAGCTTGGACCCACTTTGTACACATAACCTACTTTGTACACATATAAGAACACAATCTCTCATTGTTTTGTTTACAATTCATTTTCACAACAAAGACAAAAACTGACAATGTATTCTACAATACTGGTAAGTATTTTGTTGGAATTCAGGTACCAAATGTATTTTGGAGGCACTTTTAATTCTGTTTACAAGTAAAAAGTACATGGATTCTGGCCCTTGACCTAGACACTGGAATACACAGCAGCTTCTGGTCCACACCAAGCCTCTGCAGTGCTGAAGCGTCTGATGGCTGTCAAAGAAGCATGATGAAGCCTCTATGGCAGAGCCATGCACAATAAACAGACGAGCAAGGTGAGTTTATTTTGATCTACATTCTGTGTAGAAAGGAAAGTTTCCTGGTCTTTTCTCTTCGCAGAGACTGCTCAAGGACATTGCTCTTGGGAAGGCAGAGTATCCATCATAGAACACTCACATATAGACAACAAAGGAAAAAGACTGACTTACCATTGGTAGACAATAAAAACTGAGCAGCATTTTTCTGGGGCAACCACCTAATTTTGTTGATCTTCTCTTCTATTTCTAAACTTTTCAAGTAGTCAAACTCTGGTTCATGGCTCTGGAAGGTACTGTAAACATTATATTCTCCTCTGCTATGAGACTGGATTTTGTTCTAAAATGGAAAAAAAAAAAAGATTTGGAACAACTGTTGAGAAACATTCCAAAGAAATCAAATAAGAAATTCAATCTCAACAAACTAAAAATAGAGTGACTTAGCTTTATCTTATATGTAATTATATTCTACTTTGTGTATTTAAAGATTTCACAGAATATAGCTCAAATGAAGAGAAAAAAGCTAACGGTAGGCTTCATTCAATTGCAAAAGAGTGGATCAATGATATTACTAACTTACTATTATGTATTAATGAATACAGAATCAAACTGATTAAGAGAACAAAAAATTAAAACTAATGACACAAAGAGAATGATCTAAAATTCAACACTCTTTCTCTATCCATTGTAGGGGAACAATTTCCAGTCTGCTGTTAAATGATGTTTCATATCCTTTTCCTTTTAGGTGTCTGCCTCTTTGGGAAGAGTCTTGTCTTTTTCTTTTTTTTCTTTCGTCGGTCGTGGGGCTTGAACTCGGGACCTGGGCACTGTTCCTCAGCTCTTTAGCTCAAGGTGAGAGCTCTACCACTTGAGCTACAGCACCACTTCCGGTTTTCTGATGGTTAAGTGGCGATAAGAGTCTCATGGACTTTCCTGCCCAGGCTGGCTTTGAATTGCGATTCTCAGATCTCAGCTCCTGAGTAGCTAGGATGGCAGGTGTGAGCCACTGGTGCCCGGCATCTTTGGGACGGTTCTTTCGTAAATACAATAGCTCCATTTGACCCCTATGACATACTCTTAAGACTGAAATCACTGAGAAATTTTGCTAACAATTAAGTCTACATTCAGTACGACCCAGCTGTGCCCCCGTGGCTCTATTAATAATGGCTGATCCTAGAATAGGAGCTCTTCTTTCAAGCCTTAAATATACTGATGATTTGATTCTTTTAGGATCAGTTTGAGAAAATAGAAGCAATTAGATAAAGACACTACACCTGTGAACTTCTTTAGTTAACACTAAGGCCTCAGCAAAAGGAGAAATTATAGTCATGTTTACAATTTCATCTTCACACAATTACAACTTTGAAAACACTGAAAAGTGTCATTCAAAAACGAAATCTATGGAAAAATGGTTCAAATTTTAAAAAACTTAAGCTGAGCTATCAAATAAAGTGTTTACAATTACTTAGTAACAATAACCTACTGTATCTCCTGATTCAGAGAATCATGTTGGAAGACAAGTTCTGGCTTTTTTCAAATAGCCTGCTGATGATCAGGATTGTTCACTCACATAGTTTTTTTGATCCCTGTGAGAGCACCATCAATTATGAGTAGGTTTGCCAACATTAAGAATGCGTAATAAAGCCAGGCTCCAGTGGCTCCTGACTGTAATCCTAGCTAATCAGGAGGCTGAGATCTGAGGCTTGCAGTTTAAAGCCAGCTCAGGCAGGAAAGTCTGAGAGACTCATCTCCAATAAACCACTAGAAAACCAGAAGTGGCAATGTGGCTCAATTGATAGACTGTAGCCTTGAGCTGACGGACAGCACACAGGCCCAGACCGACCAAAAAGAAGAA
>NW_012267405.1:295995-323684 GCF_000151885.1 Dipodomys ordii
AGAATGCATTGTAAGGTGGGCACCAGTGGCTCAAGCCTATAATCCCAGAAAGCTGAGATCGGAAGATCACAGTTCAAAGCCAACCTGGGCAGGAAAGTCTAAGACTCTTACCTCTAATTAAACACCAGAAAATGGAAATGGAGTTGGGCCTTCATGTGGTAGAGCACTAGACTTGAGGGAAAGAGCTCAAGATAGCCCCCAGGCCCCGCCCCAAGTTCAAGCCCCAGGCCCGGCACAAAAACAAAAAGTAAAATGAAGAGTACCGAAGAACAATAATTACCCACCCTGGGAATACGCAGGGGGTAAAAACCAAATCCAGAGCTTGGTTCCCAACCACCTTATCTATTAACTAAACACTCAAGTATCATGTTAGAAGAAATGTCAGAAATCTACCGAAAAATTACTCTCCCTGTCACATGGATCACTGTTGATACCAAGAAAGCTACAATACACTAGATAACAATGTGACATTCAGAACGGATATCCTCAATTCCTTCCATGGACAATCCAAGAAGAGACCATAGGACATTATATTATGTGCACACAGGAAGGTTTTTGCAAGGGTGCAGACTCCTTCTGACAATGGCTGTCTGGATACTTTTGCATGGCCCGTGATGACGCAGAGGCAGAAGAGCCCACACAGCTGACCTGAAACAGCACATTCTGTGTGTGTGTGATCCTGTCCCATACCAATGCTTTTGCAGGCCTTATATAGTCCTAGGGCCAGACATTCCCTGCAATTCCCTTTTCTGTGCTTCTACTCCCAGTGCATGTATCTCTTAGTCAAAATGCAAAGAAATGTACTAGTCATTCAGAGACTCTTCTTTCAGTTCCAGTGTATTTCAGATAGGTATTGCTTAAATGATTTTTTAGCTGCTATCTAATAGATTTGTAATTAATATTTGCTCTGTAGTAGAAACAGGACACAAGGAAATTGAGGGAACATAGGTAAGGAGATTTCTCTGAGGTAATCTCTCTACCACTGTGTGGGGAGTCAGAGATTGAGAGGGCAGCAATGAGAGGTGGACACATGAATGGAGGGAGAAGAGTGAACAAATGCAGCCATTATATTCAATGGACATTATATAAAAATTGAACTACCAAACTTGAGGGTAGGGATGGGGAAAGATGAGGGAGAACAATGGAAGGGTGATACTGATCATGATCAAGATGTACTATACTTAAACCTGACTTCTGGGTGCTGGTGCTCACACCTGTAATCCTAGCTACTCAAGAGGCTGAGATCTGAGGATTGCATTTTGAAGCCAGGCCAGGCAGAAAAGTCCACATGAGACTCTTTGTCAGTCAAGGGGCTTAAACTCTGGGGAACTGTCCCTCAGCTCTTCAGCTCAAGGTGAGCACTCTACCACTTGAGCCACAGCACCACTTCTGGTTTTCTAGCAGTTAGAGATGGGTCTCAACAGCCTTTCCTGCCCAGACTCGCTTTGAGCCTTGATCCTCAGATCTCAGCCTCCTGAGTAGCTAGGATTACTGGTGTGAGCCACCAGTATCCCGCTGCACGTGAAACTCTTCATCTCCAATAAACCACTCAAAACTGGAAGTGGTGCTGTGGCTGAAGTGGTAGAGCGCTAGCTAGCCTTAAGCACAGGGGCCCAGAGACAGCAACAACGCGTGAGTTCAAGCCCCACAACCAACAAAAAGAAAAAAAGGGCTAAATGTTATCTGTAACCTTTAAGCTATGCTCAGCAATAAGCAGAAGTACCTTTACATGATCTTCTACTTCTCAAAAATGTAATACCCAAATGCCTTGGAAACTTTCAAGAGATTAGTTAAGTAGCTAGGTACCAGTGGCTCTCACTTGCCATCTAGTTACTCAGGGGGCTCAGATCTGAGAATTGAGCTTTGAATTGAGCTTTGAAGCCAGCTCAGGTAGGAAAGTCCATGAGACTCTTATCTCTAAATAATCATCAAAAAGTGGATAGTGGAGTTGTGGCTCAAGTGGTAGAGTGCTAGCCTTGAGGAAAACAAGGGACAGCATCCAGGTCCTTAGTTCAAACCCCAGGACCAGAAAAAAAAAAAAAGAAAAATCAGTAAGTAGCATTTGATGGCAGCTGGACAGAAAGCTTGAAAACAAAAGGCTCGCCACAAAGAAATGGCTGAACAATTCCCAGTTCAAACTCAATCTAACTTCTCTCTAATGCTAACTACAGAAAAAAGAGGGCACTCAGCAGCAGCTACTGTAGCTAAGTACTCCCTAAAGGTTTTGGATTTCAGAATTTTTCACATTTGGGAATATATGCACAATGAAATACCTTAACAGAATGTAAACACAAAATTCATTTGTTTCATCTACAACTTACACCAATAACACAAGGCAGCTTGCACAGCACTTTTAAGTCATTATTTTCATCTTATGATCATCTGCCACTCAAGGTCAAGGGTAGAACTCCTGCACCTGTGGTATTAGGTTCATCTTAGGACCATCTGCCATTCAAGGTCAAGAACAGAATTCCTGCACCTGTGGCATTATGTTGCTTATCAAAAGAGCTTGAGATTTGAACATTTCACATTTCTCATTTTCAAATTATAGGTGATCAATCTATACATTAAAAAGATACAACTAAGAATGATTTTCTTGTATGATCTGAAACAATTAGCCTCATTACCACATAAGAATTTATTCTATTTTATATGGGCTGGGAAGGTGGCTCAGTGGTAGAGCGCTTGCCTTGCATGCACCTCAGCACCACATAAGCAGGAAAAAAAAAGCCAGAAGTGGTGCTGTGGCTCAAGTGGTAGCGCGCTAGCCTTGAGCTGAAGAGCTGAGGGACAGCGCCCAGGCCCAGAGTTCAAGCCCCACAACTGGACCCCCCTCAAAAAAAGGGGCTGGGAAGGTGGCTCAGTGGTAGAGTGCTTGCCTTGCATGCATGAGGCCCTGGGTTCGATTCCTCAGCACCACATAAGCAAAAAGAAAAAAAAAAGCCAGAAGTGGCACTGTGGTTCAAGTGGTAGAGCGCTAGCCTTGAGCTGAAGAGCCGAGGGACAGCGCCCAGGCCCAGAGTTCAAGCCTCAGCACCGACCAAAAAAAAAAAACAAACTGATCTCAATTTATAAAGAATTAGCTTTTACTCATTTAAACCAATCAAACATAATCTTAGAAAGTTACAAAGAAGAAAATAATACCATTCCACTTAAATAACCCCCTTTTCTGGCTTTGTATACAGGTTGATGAATTTTGTTAAACTATGTTCTTGTGAACTCCAATCTAGTCTTTCAAAATCATTCAAAATGGTAATTAATATATTTGTCCAACACTACTTATTTTCAGGGATAAGCATGCTTTCTTTTTTCTTTTCTATTCTCTTTTTGGGGTCTGGTCGTGGGGCCTGAACTCTGGGCCTGGGTGCTGTCCTTTAGCTCTTCAGCTCAAAGCTAGCGCTCTACCACTTGAGCCACAGCACCACTTCCGGCTTTTTTCTTTTTGCATATGTGGTGCTGAGGAATCGAACCCAGGGCCTCAGGCATGCAAGGCAAGCACTCTACCACTGAGCCACCTTCCCAGCCCAAGCATGCTTTCTAAAGTGTTTCCTATATTCTGTTTTCAAGTTTGGGAATATCAACAAAAAAAGTAAGAATAAAAGAAAATCCAAGAAAATGCCATCCAACCTAAAAAAGAAAAAAGGCCTCATAAAGATCTGAAAAAATATACGAAGAAATGAGAAAAGAACCTCCTTGATATTTCTCCTTAGTTGTCCCTAAACCTTACTCCCCTTCCCCACACATTTGCCTTGCAAGGTATATTGTCAGAAAGTGAAAAACGTCTAAGCAACCCTGAATAAGTAGGCTCCTACTACAACTGCTGCACACCTAATTTAAGCACCCATGGAAACAAACGGAAAAATCTATCAAAATTAAAGAACATCACACCATCTACTCTCACAACTGCTCAAGTACTGGAAAAACTATTACCTCACTAACCAAGAAAAAATTCCACCATTTCCTTTGTTGTCAAAGGCTATTATGTAAGTTGTAAAAATAAACCAGGCAAGATAGCATGGGTCAGCTACTCCAGACATGCTGTCAGAACACTGGGTTATGAATCTCAATCTCTGACTCTCCCCACATGATGGTAGAAATGACCTCAGGGAAATCTCCTTACCTATGTTCCCTCAATTTCTTTGTCTCCTGTTTCTACTACAGAGCATCAGTTGTAGCAACCTAATCCAAATATATTACAAATACTATTAGATAACAGCTAAAAAACATTTAAGCAACACCTATCTGAAATACACTGGAACTGAAAGAAGAGCCTCTGAATGACTATTACATTTCTTTACATTTTGACTAACAGATACGTGCCCTGGGAGCAGAAGCACAGAAAAGGGATAAGAATAGGAAAGACATTTGCCTTAATTTTATCCTTTTCCTTGAGATGCTGAGGATTCAATCCAGGACATGCTGCATGGCCAGGCAAGTGCTATACTACTAAACTACATCCCCAAATCCCAGATCAAAAGGAGGGATTAAAAATACCAAACAATGTGCCAAGTCTCTGCTGCTACTACTGTATGACATAAGGCCCATAAAGTTTAACGAAGAGCTTTACCAACAGGTAAGAATAAAAAGCCACAGTAGATCAAATGCCACTGTGTTTTGCCAACAAATCTGTATCAGTATCACAGATTAAGAAATACCTATTGCAAGTATTGTGCTTACGTACCTACAGTCTCAGCGATGCAAAGGGTAGAGGCAGGTAGAAGCCCAGTCAACCTTACTGAGAATACCTCAAAAATAAAAAATGCAAACCAAAGGCATAGCTCAGAGAGGGCTTGCGTAGCACGCGTGAGGGCCAGCAGGCCCCATTCCCCCTGCCGAGCCCCGCCCTGTGGATCAGCAGGAATGATGGGATACCCAGAATGCACTTTTTTCTGGTATTTATCTAAAAAGTTGGGCAAATTAATCTCTAAAGTCCCTTCCACCTTTCTATCTAACCCTATTTTACAGATACATATGGATGGGAATCCCTAAATTTTCACCCAATTGTATTAATTGTAAAGTACATGACACAGAACTTGAAGACAACATGGTTTCAGACCCACTTTAAAATAGGGGAATATATCAAATATACATTAACAAGAGATGAAGTTTCAAAGACGTGTGTATGTGTCAATCATCATTATCAGTTATTTCACCCATCTCTTAAAATGTATTTTAAGCAATTCCCAATCTTCATTCTGCTCATTTTTCTTAGGAGGATATATATAAGTACTTGACTTAGCATTTTGGAATCTGTAGTGGGATTTCAGAAGAAAACCACGAGAAATGATTACTCTTTCATATAAATTTCATCTTATTTTCTTCTCCCCTCCTTCTCCTTCTTTCATTTTTTGCTGGTACTGGGGTTTGAACTCAGGGCCTAGGTACTCCCCCTTAGCTTTCTCAATGGAGCCTCTGGAGTTTTTTTCCCTTTATTCTGTTCAAGTTGGCTTCAAAACTCGGTCCTCCATCTCAGCTTCCTGAGTGGCTACGATAACAGGTATGAGACACAGGTGCACAACATTGATCTTATTTTCTGAAACCAGGTAAAATATTTGAGCAATCTCACTAACTACCTGAATATCTTCATGTCTAAATTAGTTTGTTATTGAGTTTTTAGAAAAACATTAAACTATAATTTATCTACAACTATCGACTAATTCCATATTACAGCAAGTATTCACCCTATTTTCTCCTAAATTCCAGTCCTGTTTCTGGAGCTTGAACTCAGGGGATGGGTACTGTACCTGACCTTTTTTGCTCATGGCTAGTGTTCTACCACTTGAGCCACACCATAGCTCTACTTATGGCTTTTTGATGGTTTACTGGAGCTAAAAGTCTCATGAACTTTCCTGCCCAGGCTGGCTTTGAGCTGTGAATCTCAGACCTCAGCTTCCTGAGTAGCCAGGATCACATGCATCAGCCTCTAGCGCCCAGCCTCATCATCTGATTTTGACTTTAATCAAACTACCACCTATAGAAGGTGAAAACAACATTTCCAAGTTAGCCTTTGTCATTGTTATGTATAACTAAAATCACTGACAAAATTCATGCTTACAAGTTTTTCTTTAAGTTCTTTTCCTTAAAATGTATGTAAAAAGCCATGACCTTTTAGTAAAAACTAGACTGTGTAGAAAATACTTATGAAAGCCTGCTCTAAACTCTAAAAAGCTAGCATTCATTGGTTAGCTAACATGAAAGGCATGAAGAACAACAACAAAAACCCAAAAACAAACAAGCAAATAAAGACACCAAGTCAGAAGCTATGGGTACTGCGTTTGCTATTTATAGCTTGACTTTCTTATTTGTAAATAAAGGGTAATTGTGCTAATACATAAAGTGTCACTTCTCCAGGTATTTCAAGATTCTAGTCAAGTGTTAGCTGCTTGAAAACAGAAACAGAAAACGTGATTGCATTGGCCCCTTTCCCACCAGACCATTCTTTGTCAAGCACAGCTGGAGTTTTAGTTTTCTTTGCTTCCAACCAAAAAAGCTAAATTAAATAAAAGGAAACATATTTAGTGTTTGTGCATCTTCTAATTAGACACTATCAATCATTTCTTTTAAAATTAAGTTACCTACCTCACTGGGGTGTTGTGAGGACTAATTCATTAGTGTTTGTAAAGCACTTTGAGATCCTCAGGTCAAAGGCGCTATAGAAGTGCAAAGCAGTAGTATTATTACTAGAGTCTTTGCTTATTCCAGGAACTTCACAATCCTTTAAAACCTAGCTTGGAAGTATGATTTAGACATATTTGTAAAACCCTATGATTTATATACAATATGTTACGTTCTTTTTGAATATAATAGACTGGGTTTGGGGGCAGAGGTTTCAAAACAATGGTTTTCTAAAGGATAAACCTTGACCTATAAACAGAGGGAATGAGCCAGGGAAAATAGGTCTGACAAATTTTATCAAATAATTTTAGTGAGAAATTTTGTCAGTCAGATTAGAAGTATGCCTAAAGCGAAAGAAAAACAAGAATGCACTTAAATCACAGATTCTACAATGAGAAATTTCTTCAAAGAGCGAGGGAACAATGACATTTAAATCACAGTGACAGTATTAGTATTAACTGGTATCAAAATAACTGAGCTGCTTTTTCTTTAGCCCTGCACCCTAAGATACACAAAGCAAAGTAGGCACTGAGATGGGGTCAAAGTTACTTTTAGTTTTAAGGGAAACATTTTCACTGGTTACAGGTTTCAAAACCAGTTAAAAGTATGGAATAATTCAACTACTTTCCACCCTCCTCTGTAACCAAATCTTTTTTACAATTAAAATGTGTTTTAAAATCAAAACAGATGTACATGTACACATAACAAAGCTAAAAGAACTAGAGCTATGTATAGATTGAATTCTACTTGACAGATTCCTTCTAAAAATGTCAACACCCTTTGATGAGTTTCTCCAGGGTAATACAAACTCTAGTCTCAAGGTCAAGATTAAACTTTAAATACTCACCTCCTGCTCTTGTTGAAAGATGACGACTCTACCACCTTTATCTCCTGTTGCTAGTAATTCTCCAGAATGATTAAATTCTACTGTAGAAATTATATCTGCTGCATAATTGAAACAGAAAACAGTAAGGCATTAGTTTTTGTTCTCCAAAGCTTCCTAACACATTCCAAGCCTACATATCAATGTGCTACCACAAATAAAGCCCAAAGTTCTTACTGGATGCCTTAATCCACCAAGAAAAAAAATTCTCACAAAAAAGCATGAAACTTTTTATAGGAACACAACACATCCTGAAAGCATGAGGCTTTGAGATCCAAACTCCAATTCCCCCACACCTCCAAAAAAACATGTGGAACTTCACTGAATTTTGCACAATTACTTAAGAAATCTTAAATGTCTTCCCTAGTATTGGTAGCATCTATGATTCTTATTTTCAGCCTATGTTTTTTTTGGGAGGGAAGGGAGTCAATCCTAGGGCTTGAACTTGAGGCCTGGAGGCATCCCTGAGCTCTTCTACTCAAGGCTAGCATTCTACCACTCTGGGTCACAGCACCACTTTTGGATTTCTGGTGGTTAATTGAAGACTTTCCTGCCTAGGCTGGCTTTGAACCTAGATCCTCAGATCTCAGCCTCTTGAGAAGCTGGGATTACAGGCATGAGCCACCAGTGTCTTGCTCAGCCTGGTCTTCTTTAGGATAATAGTATTGTTGTTTTTTTCTCCTTGCAACTCAAGAGTACCTTATTCAAAGTTTCTAAGTGGGTTTGGCTTGCTAAGTTTTAAGGCCATAATTTAGATTTATGCTAGGATTCCATCTGAAATTATTTTTAGTTAAAAATAGTTATCCCAAGTGACCAGGCACAGTTCCCCATCTCAGCAATCCAGGAATGGAGGTTCATATCCCCGCTACAGAAAAGGCGTTAAGAAGGAGAATAGCAACAGGCAAAAGCTGCAAGACCACACACACACACAGAGACATACATGTGTGTGTGTGTGTCTAAGTATAGGTTAAAAAAAAAAGGGGGGAGGAGATGATCTGGATTGTAGATTTCTGTAAGCTCCACTTGAAACCCTTAAGTGAAATTCCCGGAAATGCCTCCAAAGACTAAAAGGCTAAGGTTCCTAAAATACTGTAAACATTGTAACTAATAAACACTTCCGAAAAATGCAGCTATATCTACTTCATCAACATAGCATAGATTTTAAGGTCATCATAGTGCTCACAAAAATTACAAAAACCTGCAGTTTGGGGCTGGGAAGGTGGCTCAGTAGTAGAGTGCTTGTCTTGCATGCATGAGGCCCTGGGTTCGATTCTTCAGCACCACATAAGCAGAAAAAGCTGGAAGTGGCGCTGTGGCTCAAGTGGTAGCTTTGAGCTGAAGAGCGGAGGGACAGTGCCCAGGCCCAGAGTTCAGGCCCTATGACCGACAAAAAAAAAAAAAAAAAAAACAACAACAAAACTCTGCAGGTCTTAAAATTCTGCCTTCTGAATATTACCACAAAGATCAAAGATGGCACATGGTTATACATGTATAGCTTAATGCCAGAGCACCTGCCTCCCTCGAACATCCATGGCCCTGGATTTGGTCCCCAGAACCACAAAGGGGTTGGGGTACAGGAGGGCGGGAGGGGAGAGAGCACACACAAGTACTTGCTGGCTTGCAAGAACAATTGTTTGCCTTTTTTGGGGGGGGGGGTTCGGTTGTGGGCCTGAACTCTGGGCCTGGGCGCTGTCCCTCAGCTCTTCAGCTCAAGGCTAGCGCTCTACCACTTGAGCCACAGCGCCACTTCCGCCTTTTTTTCTTTTGCTTGTGGGGTGCTGAGGAATCGAACCCAGGGCCTCATGCATGCAAGGCAAGTGCTCTACCACTGAGCCACCTTCCCAGCCCCTTCACTTTTTTTTTGCGGTAGTACGGAGGGACACCAGAGTTCTTAGTACATGCTAAGTATACACTCTCACTGGGAGGCACTCCTAGTTTCAACCAGTGTGGTTTTCTAACATGTAATAAAATTTCTGTACTTAGCATAGTAATATAATGGATCTTTTCCATAAATAATAAAAAAAAGCACACCTCTACCAAATCAGTTTCCTCACTGTATTTCAGTAAGAAGACAAAGATAAAGAACAAGATTAATTATACAGAAGAAGCTATCCAGAAAAAGTTCCCAATAAAAATGTGCAATAACACCAGGTACTGGTGGCTTACACTTAGAATCTGAGCTACTCAGGAGGCCAAGATCTGAAGATGAAGTTTTGAAGTCAACCTGAACAGCAAAGTTAGTGAGACTCCTATCTCCAATTAACCACCAAAAAAGCTGAAGTTGAGCTGTAGCAAGAAAGATCAGGGACAGTGCCAAGGCTGAGTCTAAGCTCAAGGATGGGCAAATTCCAACACCCCTCCACACACACAAAACAAAAGACAAGTACAATAACCAAGTACTTCTTTCAGTAAAAGTACCTCTTTGAAATAAAAGATAAAACTAAAATTTAAAAATGTAGGGAACTGTTCTGCTTCTATCCATGAGGGAGTTAAGATAATCTGGACTTACAGTCCTGCAACGAGTAACAAGAAAGTGAAACAAAAGCACAAGAGGCAACAGGAAGTTTTCAATGAACAACACACAGTACAGGACAGCCAAGCCCTTGAAAGGACTCACGTGTGTAGATTAGGAGTTCCTAGGACATGGTGTGGCAAGCCAGAAGAACCCAACGGAGATCAGTAATCTCACGGGGTTTTGAAAGTAGGAGTAAGGGCACTAGGCACTATGTTGAAAATTTATACAACTTGAGAGAGCGCGGAAGGGGGATAAATGTACTAACTACCCCACTTACGTAACTATAACCCCTCTGTACATCACCTTTGTAACAAAAATTTAAAAAAAGAAACTAGGAGTAAAGGAGAGATGAAGTAGCCAGAACTGGTGGGCAGAGTACCTCATACAAACTTGTAAAAAGAGAAAGCTAGCAGAAGAGATCTCAGAATTTGGCTGAACATGAGTCATGTGTGGAGTGACAGAAAGCCTAGGAAAGAATCCCCATGATTAGGGTTCCTTCCAACCAAAGTTTTTTAAAAAAAGTGTAATTCTGTGCTAGTACAAAATCCACATGCAACAATGTAAATTCATAATGTCTGGTCTCCTGTCTAAAATTACTAGGGATGTAAAATGGCAGGAAAATATGATCCTTGGCCAGAAGAAAAACCTATAGAATCAGAACCAGAAATGACAAAAATGATGGATTAAGGTCCTAGCAGACATCAATTACAGTTCTATCAGAACATTACAGAAAAAAAAATAAAATGAAAAGTACCAGATAGAATTAACAGATTAGATACCATAAACGAAAAAAAAAAAAAAAAACCTCAAGAACTGCAGATCTAGCAACACAGTCAAAACAAAATGAAGACCTGGAGATCAAAGGTTTGACCAGCACCAGTACAGCCATAGATTGGCAGGGAAGAGATGGCTGAAAAGTTGGTATCAATGTGCAATGTACATGCATGATGACATCTACCATAGAGGAAAACATCCAGTCCTACCACATCATTTGGTACAGGATTGGAGACAATAGTTTTCATCAGCTATCATTAGCTTGTCTGCCTGCATTGATAATTCTGTATGGTCTGTGATATTTTAAATATCCAAATGGCCTTTGACAGAGGAAAAGTTCCCACCCCAGAGACAACCATCACAAAAAGGGTCAGTTATAAATGTAGCCTTGTAGATGGGTGCTGGTGGCTCAGACCTGTAATCCTACAGGAGACTGAGCTCTGAGGATTGCTGTTGGAAGACAGCCCAGGGAGAAAAGTCTGTGAGACTCTTTATCTCCACTAAACTATCAAAAAAATCCAGAAGTGGAGCTGTGGCTCAAGTGGTAGAGTGCTTGCCTTGAATAAAAAGCAGCTCAGGGACAGACAGACACACACAAAATGGAACCTTGTGGAGGTATGCAATAATGGAAACTCAAACGCTATTAGCAATCTTGCTTTGTTGAACCTGCAAAACCATGAGGGATTCTTTGTGAAACTTCAACATCCAAAGTAGAGTTTTCCCTTGCTTTATAGTTAATTTCATTAAAGCCATATATACATTATATACATTAAAGCCATGCACCCAAACTTTTGTTATATAAAATAGATTTGGGCTTTAGCCTTAAGAAGTGGTGTTTTCCTCTGGTATCATGAATATGTGGCAGAATAGTCTGTCATAGAGACTTCAAAACTCCACACTTGGCCCATGCCTAGTAAATGCCCATGATGTCATCATTTATTGGTAAAATTAAAGTACAAAAGAATCTGTGCAAACAAAGGACTTTTATTATATGTATATGTCAATTACAAGGTATAGTAAAAATGATATATAAATACTTTTATTCAAAGACATTAACTTTATAACTGCAGGGGTGAACAGAAGTTCATACAAATCTAAAGATCTACCAGGATGTGACTTGGTAGAGAGAAAGGATACCTAAAAAAATAACTGACGAACAAGTTTATACTAACATGAAAAGTATTTTTTTCCTAAAAAGGTGTGCAATTCAAAAAAGAGAACCACAGTGAAACTCTTTGGTACAAGTAATATACACTAAAAGAATGAAAACAGAATATAAGAGGTTTATCTGAGTGGAAGATGAAAGCAGGTCAATATGGTCAAAATGATAAAAATAGAAGGCTGAAAACAGCTGACGGTCGTAAGAGGGCAGGGGAGGACAAGCAGGAAGGAGGTAAGTGGGCTGGAGGGGGAGGACGGAGCACAGTGTATCTACATGCATGGGCATGTCACCATCAAACCCCTCTTACAGCTAATGTATGCCAATAAAAAAAATCACAGTGCAAAGGTTAAAAAAAAGAAAACAGTGGTCACTAGAAACGAGGCAACTTATAAAAGAGGAAGAATACCACAGTATGGAATCCTACCCCTGAAACAAGCATGGCTAACAGATGAAGAGTCATTTACAAATTCATTCAAATAAACAATCATCTATCAGATGTATTTATGTACAATAAAATTCCTTTTAAAAGATAATTTATGTAATGGGATTAAAATTAACTTTAACAAATTTTACTAGTTTCACGTAAGATAATCATTCTTAATCCTACTTTCAAGAAAATCACCATTATTTCAGTAAGGGCTATGTGTACTTGAACATAGGGATATATGTATTTGTATCACAAAGTTGTCTACAACAAGGTTACTAATTTCTTAAAAAACTAGTGTATGTGAACCTACCTGGAAAAACAAAGCAAACAAGGAATTACGGGGTAATTACCACAGCTTAGGCAGAGAAGCCAGATAATAGACATGTGATAACCATTAGCATATGAGCAAGCATGGAAACACAAAGTAATGAGCTGCTCCCACATACTACTCAAATGACTAAAATAAAACAAAAACCCCAGCAGTATTTGCTGCTGATAGGGAGCACTAAGTGCTTTCATAGTGCTGACGAGAAAACTAGGTGTACTCACTTCTAGGAGGGAGGACTCAGCTGGGAAGGTGGCTCAGTGGTAGAGCGCTTGCCTTGCATGCATGAGGTCCTGGGTTCGATTCCTCAGCACCACATAAGCAAAAAGAAAAAAGCCAGAAGTGGTGCTATGGCTCAAGTGGTAGAGTGCTAGCCTTGAGCTGAAGAGCTGGGGGACAGTGCCCAAGCCCAGAGTTCAGGCCCCACGACTGGAACCCCCCCAAAAAAATCTGGATGCAAGTGTTTCTTTGTAATTACCAAAAATTAACACAATATAAGTGACCTAAAGTGAAGAATGAACATGCTGTATCTATAAAATGAATTAGCATTGACCAATAAAAAAGAACTTAGTCATATAAGCAATAGCATGAGACAGACACCTGCAATCCTAGCTACTCAGGAGGCTGAGATATGAGGGTTACAATTCAAAGCCAGTCCAATAAAGAAAATCCATGAGACTGATCTCCAATTAACCACCAGAAAACAGGAAGTGGCACTGTGGCTCAAAGTGATAGAGAGCTAGCCTTGAGTGAAAAAGCTCAGGGACAGTGCCCAGGACATGAGTTCATGCTTTATGACCAGGAAGGGGGGGGGGGGAGAGGGGAGGACAGCAACAGCATAGATAAATCTCAATATGCATAGTGCTAAGTGAACACAGCCATATTCGAGAGTTCTACTCTATGATTCCATTACATGACATCCAGGACAAGGTAAACTAGAGGGAGAAATAACAGATGGGTGATTGCTAGGCAGATAGAGGAAGGGTACTGACTGAGGGGCCACAAACTTCTACTGGCAATATAACCGTTTGCTATCTTGATTGTGGTAGTAACCAGAAGCCTGCTTTTTTGAAGCTTGATGCACTGTGCTTTAAAAGGGTAAATTTCCACTGGTAGCTTATGCCTGTAATCCTAGCTACTCAGGAAGTTGAGATTTGAGGACAAGGTTTGAAGCTAGCCCCAGCAGGAAAGCCTATGAAACTCTTAACCTCAATTAACCACCAAAAAAGCCAAAAGTGGAGCTGTGGCTCACGTGGTAGAACGTTATCGTAAGCACAAAAGCTCAGGGACAGAAACCAGGCCCAGAATTCAAAGCCCAAAAATGGGGGAGGGAAGGGTGAATTTCATGGGGCAAATTATACCATAGGAAGATAACAGCAAAATCCAGAATAATGGAATGTCACCCCAGACATTCTAACATCTTAGTCTGTATGTTTTTACTCTTCAGGAATACTGTGCTGATTTATAACTTTTAAGAGTCCAATAAGTCTGACTGTAGTATTTTTTTTAAAGTATTGTTTGGCATTCAATCTTCTCCAAATGCTTCATACACATTCATACTCTTGAAGCTTGATGTGCAGAAGGTAAACTACAAAAATAATTCCAAAACACAACACATAAAAATGCAAACTGATGTCTGTAAGTTCTCTAAGGATGTTAGAAAATTAGAGAAATAAGTGTTCAAGAGAATCAGAGGTTTTGTGTTTTGTATTTTTATTTGCTAATATCCTTTCATTCATATTCTGCTCTAAGATTTCCTGTCTTCCTTTCCTTTTTACCTCCTTATTAAAGTACTGGCTCTTCATTAACCAGACAAAAATACTAAGACACTCAAGCATTATAGTCACAGTTCTGTCCAATTAATCTACAAACTTCAAATATGTATGCAATGAATCAGGTTTTGTCTTCAGAGAACTTATCTTTAATAATTCAACATATCTGGGAAGGAACAAAAGAGAATAATGGCTGCAGAAGAGCCCATATAGAAAATTAAACACCTGGAGGACAGCGCATGCACTGTGCTGTGTTACATATGACCACGGGGCTCCATGGGGGAACTACAACTCTACAATGGCCATTTTGGGAAAGACACTTCCAGTACATTAGAAGCCAGTCAATTATACAGTGATCTGAATGGAATAGAGACAATGTCCACCCAGCAGAAAGCAGAGCGGCTGCAGCAGTAAACCACCAGAGTCTCACACCACCCACCACACCGCTATACTTGAGATGTTCTTTTCAATTCATTTTCCCTTGCTCTTACAAATACCGAGTAACTATAAGCTAAAGGTTTGACTTTGAAAGTCAAGATTGGAGGCCCTATCCTTTGCACATGGGGAAGAATCAGGAGCAGAACTACCCCACCTGGCAGGAGGGAGATATGTCAGGAAGAATCTAAGCAAGCCTCTCAGTTAACACTTCACTCACCAGAACTAACCCAGGAGTCCCCCAAACCTTTGCTATGATGCTCTGTTCCAAGGACATGCCCCAAATGACTTAAGGACCTACTATACTACTAGGTTCTGCGCCATCGGTATGTGAGCTAGAAGCACACAATCCATGTTTCATTCCTGAGGCCCCAGCTCTCTCACCTGCTACACTGTATACCAGAACACAAACCCCTAAGGGACAAGCCACACTCCAAGTACAGATGATTTCTCTCACTCTGATAGTCACAAACTACTTATAAAAAGATAGGTGGCACCTAAGCTTAGTCGTTTCCTAAACACTTTTCACCTAGTTGCAAAGATGCTTCAGGGAGTTCCAGTACACCTATTTCTCCTATTTTTTACATCCTGTAAAATGGAAAAGCCCTAAGCAGAGGTGGGAAACTATTTTTCTGCAAAGGACCATTTGGATATTTGTAACACAATTTCTTGGTCCAGAGCTGCAGCAGCCATGAGAAGCATACAAGAAACGTGAGTCTGTCCTGTTATGTGCCAAGTGAATTCACAGCCCCCCCCCCCCCCCCCGGGGGCAAGGGAGGGAAGGAGAAGGAAGACCACTAGGTACAGCTCACTTTAAAGGGATGACTTTCAGGCTCTTTGAGGCAGCAAGTAAACTTCTGGGTTTCTGGTGGCTAACTGCAGATAAAGAGGCTCACAGACTTTGCTGCCAGGCTGACTTGAATTGCGATTCTCAGGTCTCAGCTTCCTGAGTAGCTAGGATTATCGGCATGAGCCACTGGTACACTGTTGTATTCCTTTATTCTGTAGCTACATTCTAATTTCGAAGAACGGAACTCTAAGTTAGATCTAAAGAGAGGTCTAAACAGATTGAGAACAAAGGAACCATCACATTAGTTAAAACTATGTCTTGGATCATCTGATTGTTATTAAGGTCTCTGTCCTAGAACAGAGTCCTCCCACAGATGGGATTCTAAGAACCAATGAAGTACACATTAGCCTGCACGCAGGATCACCTTGGTCTCTGTTTACTAAGCATCCACTGTCAGAACCTTCAAGCAGGTAACAAGGACGGCTATCATTATCATTTAAATCTGGGTAATTTCCATCACTTAAGACCTCCCATTAAGGAATACTGTTCTTTATAGCTACATGATCTATTTTCAAAATTTCTTCAACGGCCCCACTCCGCCAATCTGATTAACTCAAAGTTCTCAAAGGCTAATTTCTCCCCAGTATGACACTTTTCTGTACAAAACATTCATAAAATGCTAGCTTACTGAGACTAGGGGTAAGGAGGCCAACCTTGGGACAGTTCTTTTCTGGCAGCCCCCTCTATGTTCTTATCATTATTGACCTCTAGGGGGAGCTCAAAGTTTGTTATTTTTTTTCCTTCTCATTTCCACAATTGTGATTTTTTTTTTTAAAGAACATCTTAAGGCACTCTGAAGGGCAAGTTAAGTTTTTGTTGCTCCCTTAAAAATCCCTTCCATCCGAGAAGAAGGTTTTTCCTATGTATTGCATTCCTGAGCAGCGGGACCCAACCACTTCTTGCTCCCCCTTTAACAGACTTCTGTGCTGCCCCCTTGAAACTCTTCAACCATATTGCACAACTAGCACATTACTTCGGCATCTGAGAGCTGAAGGGAGAGCGGCAGTAAGCATTTAGAGTAAACACTCCATCGTGATGACTCCTGTTACTTTTAGCATAGCAGCAGGCCAGTGTGGTGCCACTGTCTTTATGTTAGGGCATATACAGAATGGAATATACAAAAGTAAAGTGCCCAGGTCCTACTCAGGCAGCACAACCAAGGGCTAAAAGGCAAACTGTGATACACTTGTCAGAGCTTCCTCTGTAGGGGAAGCAGCACAGGGAAAAGCCTGAAGTTAGATAACCAGATTTTCAGTTTCACCACTGTATGTCCAATGATGGGGAAGTAACACTTAGCTCTGAGGTTCCTCACCTTTCAACACTCATTTCAAGAGAGTTGCTTTAAAGTTTAAATAAACAATAAATGCAAGAAATTAGCCTTGTGTGAGGTACAACGTAAACACAATGGTAAGGAGCTATTGATGGCAACTGGGTTTTACTACAGAAAGCTACACTAAGCCTAAATCGTTTTAAGAGTATTTGGGCTCATCTATTAAGTTGTCTAAATGGTCCAGGAGCTCATAGGAGTCTGAACCTTAAAGCCCAAGCAAGTAACATATTTCAACTGCTCTACTTTACATATAAATGCACAGAATCACAATTGGTATGATAAGATTCTGTTTCTTGGCCAAAATATCACTGACTTTAGCCAGAAGTCAGATGCTATGACTGACAAGATCATGGAGAAACTGCTCATGGCATTTCAGTCTTTCCTCCTCCTGACTCAGTGACTAAGAACCTCCTGTGGGATAAGTTCAACAAAAACACTGGCTTCGGATGCTGGAACAGAACCTACATTGTAATGTTGTCATGACATTCAGAGTCCATAACATAATTTCCAGAGATGTGTTCTGGAACCAATATCCCTTTCTTTGTAACTTCTTTGGATAATGTATTATCATGTTTGGACAAAATAGAATGGAACCATCCCATCCTGCAACAAAGAACAGAGAGATAAACCAGGTGCTAATGCATGTGCAGACCACAGGTGACTAACAAACAAGCCATGGCGTGTTAAGACTATGTTACAAAAGCTGAAAATAGCAATTTGAAGCCTCAACTTAGGTATCTTCAAGACATATACGCTAACTTTTAACTGGCTTATAACTAATCCCACCAATTAAATCACTTCATTCAGCTGCCTACACAAATACATACGAACAGTTTCTCATGGAGATTACACACACAGTACTACACAAGTTCCTACTTCTATATGTTCCACTGAGCTCTTATAATCAGAATGGGTAGCTAGTTACTATACTCTTTACACACTATGACCGTTAAGGACATGCTGGAAGAATCAGAACACACTTCACTATCCATTTGTGCTGCTTACACCAATGAACATGTTTCCCAAGATTTTTGCACCTTACCTTCCTGGATACAAAAGGGTAGAATGTTTAGAGGAAAAGGTTAAAGAAATGATTAGGTGGGGCTGGGAAGGTGGCTCAGTGGTAGAGCACTTGCCTTGCATGCATGAGGCCCTGGGTTCGATTCCTCAGCACCACATAAGCAAAAAAGAAAAAAGCTGGAAGTGGCGCTGTGGCTCAAGTGGTAAGATTGCTAGCCTTGAGCTGAAGAGCTGAAGGACAGCGCCCAGGCCCAGAGTTCAGGACCCACGACTGGACCAAAAAAAAGAAATGATTAGGTATGTCATAGAAAACTTTTCAGACCTTGTTTTAGTGGTCTAATATTACTCTAATAGCACCCTAGGGAATTTTAACGAATAATCCAAGCAGATGGAGACTTGGGTTGTCCAAGCTGAAGTAAGGAGAATTGAGAATGAGAGGAAGGTCAGCAGTAGAAGTGATTTGAGCAAGGCAGAGCAGAAATGTTCCTCAGTGGGCAACATTTCAAATGCACTCATGGACCAGCCTATAAAGCTGGTTATATTAACACGTCCATTTAACAAGATGAAGAAACTAACGCAGTTAAAAGTACACACATACCCCAGGCCTGACAACTGAAAAGGTTTGAGGAGCTAATGATAAAAGTCAAGTATAATGTTCAATAATGCTGGCAGAATGTACTAAGCATCTACCTACTCATCCTACAAGTACTATTTACTAAGTTGTCTCTGTCAGTTAGATGATGTTAACGAAAAAAGACTCACTAGTTAAATAATCCAATATTATGTTAGTGAATTCAACAAAATCTTAACCAAAAGCAATGTGTCTCATGCAACTTTACAGAAAAACAAATTTAGTCCAGTAACTTCTTTTTGCTTGTCTTTTATTCTACCCCCACCCCTAATCTATTTGCTCTCAGTTTTGGTAGACTGGATCAGAAGAGCGAGTTTGCAACTGTATTTAAAATGTAACTGATGGCTGGGTGGTTCTTGCTTGTAATCATAGCCTCTCAGGAGGTTGAGATGTGAGGATCACAGTTCAAAGCCAGGAAAGTCTGTGAGATTCTTTTTTTTTTTAACTGGTCATAGGGCCTGAACTCTGGGCCTGGGCACTGTTCCTTGGCATTTCAGCTCAAGGCTAGTGCTGTACTACTTGAGCTATAGCACCACTTCTGGGTTTTTCTGCTTATGCTGAGGAATCGAACCCAGGGCCTCATGCATGCAAGGCAAACACTCTACCACTGAGCCACCTTCCCAGCCCTGTCTGTGAGATTCTTATCTCCAATTAAAATCAGAAAAACCAGCAGTGGTACTATGGCTCAAAGTGTTAGAGCACTAGCCTTGAGAAAAAGAGCTCAGGAATAGCACCCAGGCCCAGAGTTCAAGCCCTACAACTGACAACAACAACAAAAGAGAGGAAAGAAGGGAGGGGGTGTGGAAGTTACACTATTACTTTCTCTCTTTTTTCCCCCAACACAAAGGTTCTGACCAAGTAATTCTAGCAGCCTCTATTGTGCTGATGAAAGAACTGTTGCCACTGTTTTAGAATATTTCTATTCTTTTTCTTAAGCTTTGAGAATATTTCATACAATTCTATTTTCTGAAATGCAGGTCCCCTCCCCCGCCATGAACTTCACTGAACAGGAGCAACAAAAGCCAGGACTATGGTTTATTACCTATAATCTTAGCTACCAAGAAGGCTGAGAATGGTAGGGTTGTAGTTTGAGACTGGTCAGAGCAAACAGTCCTTGAGATTTCATCTCAACCAATAGGAAAGATGGATGAAGTGGCATGTGCCTGTAATCTCTGCACTGTAGGAAGTGGTCCAGGCCAGCCCCGGCAAAGAATCATACAATATAATACAATTCAGAAGCCGGGTGATGGTAGTTCACACCTGTAATCCTAGCTACTCAAGAAGCTGAGATCTGAGGATCACAGTTAAAAGCCAGCCCAGGCAAGGAAGTCCATGAGACTCTTACTTCCAATGAACCACCAGAAAACCGGAAGTGGCACTGTGGCTCAAGTGGTAGAGTGCTTGCCTTGAGCTGAAGAGCTCAGGAACAGCGCCCAGGCCCAGAGTTCAAGACTCATGACCGACCAAAAAGAAAGATAGCGGGCTAGGGTTTATAGCAGAACAACACTTGTGAGGCTTTGTATAAGACCCTGGGTTTAACCCTCTATACACATACACACCTCAACTCTTACTTTTATTGGTTTGGGGCGGGGGGGGTGCAGGGGGGATTGCTGTGTCTGTTTGGGCGATACTGGGAGAATGGGAACTCAGTGCTTTCCACTTTTGAGTTAGGTGCTAACTCTTGAGCCTCTCATCTAGCCCAGATCTTACTTTAAACCTTGTCAATTTTGTTATGTTGCTCATTCCTAGAAAGCAGTCGCTCACAAAGTATTTTACTAGGTATCTAGTATGTACTACACACTATTTCTGGGTGCTGTGAAACAATAGGGCCACATTCTATGACAAACAATTAGTCTATGTAAAATGCATGGTGTACTTTAAAAATAGTAACTCGATGGGGTATGCTACTGAACTTACGTGGCCATAGGGGGAGGGACTATTTAGGAAGAAACCAAAGTGAAGTAAGAGGTGGAGTCAAAGATGAGCCAAGAGGGCTGGGAAGGTGGCTCAGCGGTAGAGTGCTTGCCTTGCATGCCTGAGGCCCTGGGTTCCATTCCTCAGCACCACATAAAAGGAAAAAGCCGGAAGTGGCGCTGTGGCTCAAGTGGTAGAGTATTAGCCTTGAGCTGAAGAGCTTAGGGACAGCGCCCAGGCCCAGAGTTCAGGCCCCACGACTGGACCCCCCCCCCCAAAAAAAAAGATGAGCCAAGAAAGCCTGTTCAAATATTCCAAGCAAACCTGAAGCAAAGAAGCAAAGAAGCCGACGTACAGTAAGAGAAGTAGTAGTAGGAGACTGGAGCACCTGGCCTAAGCTAAAGGAAAAAGAACTATGGGTTTGTTCTAAGTTCTATTTTTCATAGCTCTGAGGTGAATTTCAGCTAGACATGCAAGTAAATGTCACTCAGACAGTTGGGTAGACTTGGCAGCAACCAGGACAGGATGTACTCAGAAGGCATTTAAAGGTGATTTCCTAATGGGGATAGGAAAGAAAACTAGAGCTGAGGGCTAAGTATTAATTAGCCTGGAGGCTTACCTAATACTTCTGGCAATAAGAAGACTCGTTTCTAGAAGCCAGGCAAAAACAGCATTTGAAAAGGAGGTAGCAGTAAACTGAGTCTAAAATGACTCAGAGATAAAGTCTAAAACTTAAACTTGGTTTTGGTGAGATGGAGTTACTAGTTCTCTCTGGGTGACTTCTGTGGTTTAGTGTCTTTCTTGTGGCTCTCAGAAGCAGTTCTGGAGTTAGAATCACTGCTGGCAGACTCAAGTTTGGCTTGTAAGTGGCACCCCTTAATACCTGCCATGGGTTCCTCTTCTACAATTTTGAAATGTCTTGGGCTATCTGGAAAACAGATTTGAAGTTGACTTACTATGCTTCTTCACTGTCGACTTCTTAGCTGGGTATTCTGAGTACGTGTGTGTATATACACACACACACACACACACATGCTGGTTTTGGGGCTTGAACTCAGAACCTGGCACCATACCTCTTGAGCCACAGCTCCACTTCCAGCTTTTCTGGGTGGTTAGCTTCATGGACTCTTCCATCTGGGTTGGTTTCAACTGCAATCCTCAGATGTCCTAAGTAATTAGGATTATAGGTGTGAGCCACCATTGCCTAGCTCTGGAATTCTTTTTGTTTGGGATAGGAGTGGGGTAGTAGTAGTAGTATAGGGGGCTGAATTCAGGGCCTTGCACTTGCCACTCCTCCAACCATGAAGAACTATTTCTAGTTTTTTTTTGGGGGGGGGTCCAGTCGTGGGGCCTGAACTCTGGGCCTGGGCGCTGTCCCTCAGCTCTTCAGTTCAAGGCTAGCACTCTACCACTTGAGCCACAGTGTCATTTCTGGCTTTTTTCTTTTTGCTTATGTGGTGCTGAGGAATCAAACCCAGGGCCTCAGGCATGCAAGGCAAGCACTCTACCACTGAGCCACCTTCCCAGCCCGAAGAACTATTTCTAAAGCCCAAGTACTATAACTGCCTCCAAAGAATCAACAGTCAAGAACAGCAAATTTCAGTTAAATGCTGCTGCTTAAAAAAACCACCCCAAAGGCAGTGGCTTACAAGAAGCATTTACTGTCTCTGCTGCTTCTGGTTAGGATCTGGGTGATACCTAGCTTGGGTCTCCAGCTCTGAGTCTCTCTCTCAGAAGGCTACAAGCAACAATTTAACATCTAAGGCTGCTGTCATGGCAAAGCCGGATTAGAGGAGGACCCATTTCTAAACTCAAGCACATGGCTCACTGACTGGTGCCAGGTCTTTAACGGCTGTGAGTCAGAGACATCATTTCTTTGCCACATAAATTCCACAGGAAAGTTCACAACAACAGTCACTTCCCTCAGAGTAAAAAAGAAGGCAGCCCAACATAGAAAGAAGCTATAAACCTGTGTATACTCATCTCCTGAACTACAGGTCAACTCTTTTGTCACTATTAAAACAAATCACCTGACCCAGCCACACTCAAGAAAAGAGGAATATACAAGGACTTGAACACCTTAGGCTCATCTTCGAGGTGCCTATCAATACTTCCTTGGTCAGCTAATAAATTCAGTAATAAAGAGTGGCCACTTAGTAGTGCTTGAGGCCAAAGGCAATGACTTTAAAAACTGTTTCAGGTCTGTGCTTTGATCAAGACTCAGTCCTGTCCCCCCTCCTCCCAACCCCCCCTTCCTCCCTCTCCAGCATGAGTACCCCTCTCCACTCATCAGGTAACAGAGTGTGTCCATGTGTGGGTATGTCTGCAACACCATGCATGATCAGAAAGTGTTCTACCACTGAGCTACATCTCTAGATCTCAAGCAATTCAGTTTTTAATCGTTGCATCAAAAGAGAAAATATATGCTGTGGGGC
This sequence comes from Dipodomys ordii, assembly GCF_000151885.1. NCBI lineage: Eukaryota > Metazoa > Chordata > Mammalia > Rodentia > Heteromyidae > Dipodomys > Dipodomys ordii. Next base: position 319,084 of record NW_012267405.1, read on the forward strand.
ACCAGTGTTTCACATTTGTAATCTTAGCTAACTCAGAAGACGAGATCAGATTCTGGTTAGAAGCCAGCTGGAACAGGAAAGTCCTTAAGATTCTTAGCTCCAACCCCCTAAAAGGCAAGAAGTGGGGCTACAGTAAGTGGTAGAATGAAAAAGAAAAAGGACAATGCTTAGGCCCTGCGTTCAAGTCCTAGTACCAGCACACGCAACATATATTCGAATAAACTTCCATTTTAACTCTGGCTACTCAACACAGGCTCCTTTTCTTTCTACCCAGGAAAGTTTCTCAACCAGGTAAACAGACACTGAGGCAGTCAGCAGCGCCACACCAACATTTTTCACTAGTACTGTTTCCTGCCCATGTTTTTGGCTTAGACATGGCACTCCTCCAGTGTTTTCGGGGGCACTGAACTCCTTCTGTTACACTTGTTGGCCATTTCAGAGGGGCTCTGTCTGCTTGTTTTAACACATGGTCTTGGTTCACCATCCTCCAGAGAAGTCAACAACAGCTCTTTGTTTAAGACACTTTCTTTAAGACTGCTAAAAGTGCTAAAAAATGTGTATTGGTTTTCCTATCTATAGTTCAATTCCATTGTTGAATAAAGCAACACATTTTAACCTATACCATCAATCCACCAAATATTTTTAAATAATAATTTAAGTAACTGTTGCTGACTCCTAAAAAAACCCTGACATGTAGTAAATTTGGTTGAAAATATTAACTGAGTTTGTGACACGATAGGTCTTTAAAGAACCAGAATAACTAATCAAACATCTGGTAAAGAGCCCTCTACAAATAATGCCCAGCAGTGGGCACATGGCCACAGAATATATAAATTACAAAGACTAATCTTAAATTACCAAATGCATTCTAAGCTCACAAAGCAAAACATCAACTTCTGTTTAAAATTAAGACGCAGCTAGGTGCCAGCGGCTCATACCTATCATCCTCCAGCTACTCAGAAGGCTAAGGTCTGAAGATCAGTGAGAAGCCAGCCCAAGTAGGAAAGTCTGTGAGACTCTTACCTCCACTAAAACTACAAAACAAAACAAACCCCCACAAAACTGGAAGTGGAGCTGTAATTCAAGTGGTAGAGTGCTAGCCTTGATCACAAAAGCCCTAGGACAAGTAATAATAATAATATGCATACTGGGCAGCCCTAGCTCGTACCTTAACTACTCAAGAGGATCATGGTTTGAAGCCGGCCTGGGCAGGTGAGTCTGTAAACTTTTATCTCCAATTAACCAGCGAAAAGCTGAAGTGGAGCTGGTTCAAGTTAGGTAGAATGCTAGCCTTGAGCACGTAAGTTCAGGAAAGTGCCCAGGCCATGCATTCAATCCCAAGCATCACCATTTAAAAAAAAAAAAAAAAAGAAGAAAAGAAAAGAAAAAAGAAACCTCCTGCATGCATGGCAAATCTGTAGACTTGTAAAGAAAAAAAACCATTAAAAAATCCTTGAACTAAGTATTAGAAAAAGTTTGTAGGCCCTGTCAGAGAGGACTTGGAAATGAGTTTTTTCCTTACCTGGCCTGCTGTCTGAGGAGTGAGTTGCACACATTTCACATGTACATGTAGAGCTACCCAACTGTTCAAATGAAGGTCAAGGCTTGAACACTGTCACAAATATTCACTGAAGAAATTTCTTGGAATACTTATTAAGCAAAACATACCAAAGCCCTATACCACCTTACCTATAATTACATTACAAAAAATACAACTAAAATCTATTCCTATGACTTCACTAAATAAAACATTCATGAAACAATATACTAGATATCATGATTACTAATTGAGGTGTGTTTTTTTTGTTTATATCAGTCACTGGGCTTGAACTCTGGGCCTGGGCTCTGTCTCTCAGCTCTTCAGCTCAAGGTTAGCACTCTACCACTTGAGCCACAGCACCATTTCCAGTTTTCTGAGTGGTTTATTGGAGATAAGAGTCTCACAGACTTTACTGCCCAGGCTGGCTTTGAACTGTGCTCCTCAGATCTCAGCCTCCTGAGTAGTTAGGATTACAGGTGTGAGCCACTGTCGTCCAGCACAGACTGAGGTGTTTTATAGTAATAAAATATAACTTAATATAACTTAAAAACGCATGAAATTTTCTTACTCTAAGCTAAAAAACTGTAAAATAAGCCAGATTAAACTGGTAAAAATTCTGGATTTTGTCTAAATGGACTACAAAGACAACTGGTACTAGGCTTCAAACTGTTAGTCTTGAGATAGCAGGTTTATGTCAACAGAACCAATCTCTAATATTCTATAATTTGATACTTCCATGTTCTACTTGGAGCTCCCCCTGTCATATCATTAACTTACAGAAAGAACTTAACTATTCCTTCCTAGAACCCTAGATATACAATTATAACTTATTTGGCAATGAGGACACAATCTGAGAAATTCACCATTAGGCAACTTCACTGCTGTACTAACATCATAGAGCATCTACCTACCCAGGCTAAGATAGCTGGAACTACATTCAAGTGGATGATCCATCAATGACGGAAATGTCATATAGAGGACTAGGAGTTCACAAAAGCTTCAAGTTTGAAGCAACCCAAATGGCTATCAAAGGATGAATGGGGCCAGGTGCGAGTGACATACACATAGTTATATATATAGACATACATAATAAATGGATAAACAAAATGTGGTCTATACATAGAATAGAAAATTGTTCATCACTAAAAGAAAATCCTTATACATACTAAAACATGGACGACTTCTCAAGAGTTACTGAAATAAGCCAATCACAAAAGACTGCATGACTCCCCTTAGCCAAGGCATCTAAAAAGTAGTCAAGGTAACAGTGGAAAGGATGGCCAGGAGCTAGGAAGGGGAGATGGTTGTCTAATGGGGATAGTTTCAGTAGTCAAGGTAACAGTGGAAAGGATGGCCAGGAGCTAGGAAGGGGAGATAGTTGTCTAATGGGGATAGTTTCAGTTTTGTGAAATGAAGAAGTCCTACAGACATGTTTCATAGTAAGAGTTAACATTACAGACGTGCATTTAAAAGCTGTGAAGGGGCTGAGGGTGTAGTTTAGTTGCAAGCACTTACTGAACCTGAGCTTAATACTCAGCACCAAAAAAAGGTTAAAGTGATATTTTCTATTTTTATAATACAATATAATAAATACTATTAGTTAAAATACTTTACTAAAAAACTGACTCTACTGCTAGGAAAAAATTTTTATTTATGTCAAGGGAAAAAGTGGGAGCAGGCAATCCTTTTGCTACAATCAATTACTGTGACAGATAAGGAATTTGACAGAAATGATTTATTTCCTTTAATGGCCTGCTTCTCTTCAAATAGAATCTTTCCTCTCTATTACCAATTGAAGTATTAAAGATTACAGATGCCTTTTATATCACCTTAGAAATTCACCCATCACTCTTTCTTACCCTTGCTGGAAAAAAAGATACAAGGTAACACCAAAAAGGCTCTATTTCTACTTTTATGCAGACATAAACAATGAACCTACAAGGTCAGGCTCTCAGTTGTACCAAATCTTGAGAAATATTTTGAAATGTTGTCACCAACCCGTCATCTACCCTAGTTTCTGTAGAATGTTTTGCTTTTGTTAATGGGGACTGAGCCTGGCCTCACATATGCCAGGCCATCACCACTAAAGGGTCATATTCCAGCCCCCATGTGTCTTAATACAGGTAACAGAGAAGATCCCAGCTGCATGAAGCATAAGTGCATAACTGATTCAAAATTCAATATGTTCCTGTCAATCTTCTTGCCCATGAAAGATAGCAATTTTTACGAGATGAACTAAGATATATCTTGGAAAAATTCAATCCTTTGTTACTAGGTAAGAAATAGTAATAATGTGGAGTATTCGGCTGGGAAGGTGGCTCAGTGGTAGAATGCTTGCCTTGCATGTATGAAGCCCTGGGTTCAATTCCTCAGCACCACATAAGCGAAAAAGCCAGAAGTGGCTCTGTGGCAGCACTCAGGCCCAGAGTTCAAACCCCACAACTGACCAAAAAAAAAATAATAATAATGTGGAGTATTCATGATTCAACCTATAACTATAGCTACCCAAGAGGCTGAGATCTGAAGACAGAGGTTCAAAGCCAGGCTGGGCAGGAAAGTCTGTGAGTCTCTGTTTAACCAGCAAAACACCAGAAGTAGAGCTGCGGTTCAAGTGAAAAAGAAAAAAAAAAGGGATAGAGCCTAGGCCCTAAATTCAAATTTCAGAATGAGGGGTTGCAGAGGGGGAGAAGATACAGTAGTGCCAGCAGAGGCTCGCGCCTATAATCCTAGCTACTCAGGAGGCTGAGATTTGAGGACCACAGTTCAAAGTCAATCCCGGCAGGAAAAGCCAGAGGTGGAGTTGTGGTTCATGGGGCAGAGCACCAGCCTTGAGCAAAAAAACTCAGGGACAAGGACAGAACCTAGGCCCTGAGTTCAAATCCCAAGAGCAGCACACACACGAAAAAGTAGTAACAGAATTCTTAAGAAAGAATACCCAGGCCTGGTGCCAGTGACTCATATAAATAAACCTACTAGTCAGGAGGCTGAGGACCGCTGTTCAAAGCCAGCCAGGGCAGAAGCTTCAATCTCCAATTAGCAGGGGGGGGGGTTAAAAAAAAAA
>NW_012267405.1:325924-328405 GCF_000151885.1 Dipodomys ordii
ACTCCTATCTCCAACAAACCACCAGAAAACCGGAAGTGGCGCTGTAGCTCAAGTGGTAGAGCACTCGCCTTGAGCTGAAGAGCTGAGGGACAGTGCCCAGGCCGAGTTCAAGCCCCACGACCGACAAAAAAAAAAAAAAAAAACCAACAGAAAAAGAACCTTGTTGAACAGATGTTAGTCCATATTGTAGTCAAATGTTTCACACTCCAGAGTTCCCACATGTATTTAAGTGTTATATTTTATTTCCTTAAGTAAAATGTGAACAAATGAACTGCTCATCAGAACTGCAATGCAAATCATCATTAGAAAAAAAATGTTCTTATTGTTTCACTTTAATATAAGCTTGTTTTTCAATTTTGGTTAATTTATAATTTTTAAGCAATTGGTATTTGTATTATTAAACCACGATGAGATTTAAAAGGGGGGGGTAAGGTGATAAAGTATAAAACTAGGGAAACAATGGCCAAGTTTATTGAACTACCTTTTCAAAAATGCACAAAGCAAGCAACAACACAGGCAATTATTGTCTTCAAGAAAGTTGAAACAAGCCAGATCATGGAGCACTTCCTGGTTCAGCAGTAAAAACCTCTGTGTGGTCATAGTAAGGTGACCAATGATTTCAACTCCTAACTGTAGCACGTGATGTAACATCAGGGTACAAAGGGAGAAGAAATGGGAGTGATGATGCAAACGATGGCGAAGGAAGTTAATATGAAATGTCTAAAATTGACAGCATACAAAAGTAGCAACATCATTTTACTCCTCCCAAGAAGTAGTACTGAGCACCAAGGAATACAGTTAGAAAATCTGAACACTAGTCTTTAGAAGTACAGATTAAAGAATGAGGTAGGGAACTGCCTTTTTGTTATTCTAAACTCTTCAATAGAGTACTGCAATCATGCTCCCCCTCCACTTTTTCACTGGGAAGAAAAATAATAAAAGCAATTAAAAAATGATAGCTTTAGATGTGGGCTCAAGCAGAATGCCTGCGTAGGAAGCACAAGGCTCTTAGTTCAAATCCCAAGAGAATCCCAATGTCAAAATATGGTATGTTTGCTTTAAAAGTTTTTTGGTTTTTTTTTTTTTTTAAAGGCCAGGTGAGCTAGCTCATGCCTATAATTCTAGCTGCTCATATCTAAGGACTGTTGTCAGAAGCCAACCCAGGCAGCAAAGCCGGTAAGACTTTTATCTCCAATTAACCACCAAAAAGCTGGAAGTGGAGCTGTGACTCAAATAGTAGAGCACTGAGCAAAAAGTTCAGGCCCCGAGTTCAAGCCCCAGCACTGGCAAAATCAATCCACCCACCCACCCACCCACCCATCCATGTGATTCAGTCATTATAAACACAACAACCACTCAACCACAATTCAAGGACAAGACAGCACTACAGTCCTCTAACACCTCTAACACCAATGCCCTCAAAGCCCTTCCTAGTTTGTAATTCTCAACTTGGCCAAGATCTCACAGCAGGTGAACAAGGTCAAACTACAGCCTAATGTCCAATCAGAGCCCTTAACATCTCATGACAGAAAATTAACAAAAGAAAAATTAAAGATATAAATACACTATGAGACTGTTATTGCTACCACAAAGATTAAAAAGTTCATAATACCAAATGACAGAGATCTTAATAAACTATACAAGATGTGGATTTGTAGAAAACCCTTTTATACACCATGCATCCCAAGATGGGTTTTAAGTATTCTAAAAACATATTGGTTGAGCCAGGCGCTGGTGGCTCAAGTCTGTAATTTTAGCTACTCAACAGGCTGAGATCTGAAGAATGCAGTTCAAAGGCAGCTCGGAGAAGAAAGTCCATGGATTATCTCCAATTAACCACCAGAAAAAATGGAAGTAGCAATGTGACTAGTCTTGTGCAAAAGAGCTCAGGGGCAGTGCCCAGCCCTGAGTTCAACCCATACCACACGACCACCACCACACCACCACCAAAACATATGGTTTCAAGTAGAGATAGGATGAGGAAATAAAGGAGATAACAATGCAAAGGTGACACTGACCAAAATGCATTGCATTCATAACTTGACTTCTGAAACAGAAACTCCTCTGTAGAACTACTTAGTAAAAATTAGTGTTTTAAAACAACCACCTATCTATCTTGTCAAATAGTTCTATAGCATACTTAATAAAAAATTCTGAATCAAGTACCTAAATGCAGTAAAGGTTTATTTTTAAATTAAGGCACCTATTGACTCTAACATCTTAAGAACTCAGAAGTAATGTTAGACTACTTCCTAAGATATCTTTGGGAATTAACAAGATTTAGAGTATGAGTATATATACACAATGGAATTCTATGCCTCCATCAGAAAGAATGACATTGCCCCATTTGTTAGGAAATGGAAAAACTTGGAAAAAATTATATTAAGTGAAGTAAGCCAGGCCCAAAGAAACATAGGTCCCATGGTTTCCCTTATTTGCAATATCTAGTATATGTATGAGTCAAGCGGAAAAGGTCAGATA
>NW_012267405.1:329940-334330 GCF_000151885.1 Dipodomys ordii
TTTTTGTCTTTTCTTTTTTGGTACTGGGGATCGAACCCAGGACGTTGCACTTGCTAGGCAAGCGCTTTGCCACTGAGCTACATCCCAGCCCCTGAGGAAGTTATTGTAATCCAGACAAGAGAATATGAAACTGAACCAACATAAAAGCAAATATAGAAGATTAAAGCATTACAAAAGGGAAGCTGATGTGCCCTGATAGCTGCCTGACTGCAAGAGCCGATATTCAGCCATTCATAGGAAAGAAATTAGGATGTATCACTAAAAGAAAATAGGCAATATATGCTTAAGATGAAGCTTATGCCACACGGGAAATGTACTATTCTACTTTAGAAGAGCAAACTTTCCCTTAGTAACATAAACAAACATAACAATGACATACAAACTACAGTCTACAAAAAATAATCAAAGCTTCCAGGCACTAATGGCTCACAACTATAAGCCTAGCTTCTCAGGAAGCTGAGATTTGAGGATAGACTTTTGAAGCCAGCTTGGGCAGGAAAGTCCACAAGACCTTTAGCTCCAATGAACTGGCAAAAAGCTGTCAGGGGCAGCACCCAGGCCCTGAGTTCAATCCCCAGAACTGCCACATACAAACAAAGATACTCAAATCATTCTAGTTTCAAAAATGAATGATCTTTACACATATTTGTAAAAATATAGATATCAGAACTAACGTTTTTTACAAAAATACACACATCAAGTTTTATCATGAAAAGCTAGAAATGTCACGTACACTACAACATTTAACAGCCTCAGAAAATAACTGGTCTATTGTGAGTGTGTATCAAAAACTATCAACTAGTTCAATTATGTAAAGTAACTGATGTTCAGTTTTGAAACTCGCACTTATAAAATATATTTGGTCCTTCACCCTAATGTACTCCCTTGAGTATAGTTTCTGTTCTAGATACCTCGTGCCCCAGTGACTAGCATTTAGATCTTGGATAAAAAGGAAAAACAACTCATCTTGGAATGTTGTCCAAGTATATAGCACTTTCACATCTTGGTATTACACAACATACAACTAAAGATCTAGTATTTGAGCACCTACTACTCAACAGGTAATAGAGTTACAAATAGTAATACGTGACAACTCTCTCCAACCTAGGATTTCTTTCTCTAAACAAATCAAACATCACAGGCTTCAACAGAAGATCTTTCACTCTTATTTTTGTGATCATCACTGAGTCTTTTTTCTGGTTTCTCATCTGAAAAATGGATGAAGATCCAATAAAAGACAAGTATGCCATCTGGCTTTCTATAGAATTAACCACACGCTAATCGGACTTTTTTTTTTTTTTTTGCCGGTCCTGGGGCTTGAACTCTGGGCTTGGGCACTGTCCCTCAGTTCTTCAGCTCAAGGCAAGCGCTCTACCACTTGAGCTACAGCGCCACTTCCCGTTTTCTAATGGTTTATTGGAGATGGGAGTCTCACGGTCTTTCCTGTCCGGGCTGGCTTTGAACCCAGACCCTCAGATCTCAGCCTCCTGAGTAGCTAGGATTACAGGTGTGAGCCACTGGCACTCGGCTTTTTTTTTTTTTTAAATGAAGAATATCACAGATACAATAAATACACTCATTTGACTGGCTCAACACTAAGCCACCATCCTATCACCTGGAAACGTCCTCAACACAAATGTTATTCCATACAGTAGGTGAACTTAAGAGGACAATAAATCGACACAAATTTTCAAGACAAATGTTTGAAGATTACAAGTACGTGTTTTAGTTTCTCAGCATTTTGTGTGGAAAATTAGTACTGCAATTCATGATACAGACTACTACTAAAAAGACCATCTTTAATATTTTGGAGTAAAATAATGCAACTACCTTGTTGGAAGTAATGACTCTTACTAACGAAGGCCATCTCAACAAATGCAAAACCTTGAAGTTTTAAAACTTTAGATAAACTTCTGAAATAAATAAGCTGGTTGGATTACTTAAGTAGCTCATAACCAAATAGTTGTAACTGCACAAAATATGAAGTTTCTCAAAAGATAGGCATTTTTATCTTAACCACCTACACAAGACCCTGCAAGAAAATTAAATGAATTTGAGCCAGTAATTCTTCAGAATATGCCAATCAATTATCACGTACCCAAAGCAGACCCACTCAAAAGGACCTAAGAATCTTCTCATAAAAATAAAAGATGTTAGTAGCTGGGCACTAGTGGCTCATACCTGTAATCCTAGCTAATTATGAGGGTGAAATCTGAGGGTCACGGTTCGAAGTCAACCAGGGCAGAAAAGTCCATGAGACTATTATTTCCAATAAACTGCTCAGAAAAAGCAGGAAGTGGCGCTGTAGCTCAAGCTGTAAAGAGCTAGCCTTGAACACAAAGAGGCTGAGGTTCTGTGCCCAGACCCTGAGTTCAAGACCCAGGACCAGTGCCAAATAACAAAAAAACCACAACAGTTGTCAAGGACATTTGTGAGCTGAGTTTTAATGACACCTATTTCCACTTAATAATCTGAAAACATGAAAGTGAAAACCCATCACTTATTTGTACGTGGAATTTATGTAACAAGGAAAACCTTTGCATCCGAACCTCTGAGCATCCTTGTAACATTTGTAAATATTATCATTTATTGCTTTCATTTGAATTTATGGAAATAAGGTCTAAATAATAAAAGGGATTTAAGATATTTTTCAGAAAGGTGACTTTTTAAACTACCCTTTCTTAGGCAACAAACACAAAACACTCTTAAAAGGTTATGTTCAGATTTAAGGAAATCCTTTGGCAATCAAGATTTGTTTAAAGATTCTATATTTATGTTTGTCATTACTAAACATGCTCTTACCTTCTGCTACATCATCATCTACTGCTCCTTTCACCTGAGAGAAACACCACTGGATATCATTCCCTCCTCCAGCTCCTGGAAAAAGAAAACACACCAATTAAAACAGAGCCTGTTCGTGTTTACTCTCAGCAACAGAGATGGTATCCATAGCTGGCATGATCCTCATACTGCCTAGTGCTGCCCACGCAGACAACCACCACTAACAGCACCAATTTGGAAAAAGGTTAGTCCCAGGAGAGATGGTAGTGCTTTAAGAACAAGATTCCAGGTATGAAATATGCAAAGGCCTACATTCTATGATCCTCTTTATACATGTATTCCAAACTCTCTCCCACTTTCCCTACCCTTTGAAAGTAAGAGCCTTACTTACCCAAGGCACACCTCCCAGAAAAAAAGTAAATACTAAAAGTTAGTGTTCCTTGAACTATACCAGAAGATTCCAGAAGAGTCAAAATCAAGTACAACTACCATGAAACACAGAGGTAGAGAAACTTAGTGAACATTACTGCCTAGGTGAGGAGTAGCAGCTCATGTAACCGCTATGGCCAATGTGTGCACCCAGTCAACACAACACCCACTTCTCTGCATGCAATACCAGCAAATAAATCACTGGTTCCAGAGAGAAAAGAAAACTGAAATAATGCTGCTCAAGAGACTGTCAAAGGAAGCCTGTTCTCTCTTTGCCTTGTCCAGGGAAATCCAAGCAACCTGGCACAGAATCCATTTTGCTAATTTGTCATCATTTTGGACAAAACAATTTTAATCTCATTTCATTATTCATCAAGGTCAAAGAGCAATGTGTTTACAGCAAACTAAGTCCAAGATGTTAACTTTTTGAAAGGTTACACTACCTAGCTAAATTCATTGAAAAAAGGGGGGGAAAAACATGGAAAACTGGTTTCATCTTGGAATGTCTATTTCACCTCTGAGAACTGGGAAGGATATGGTGGAAAAAGTCCTGGACTTCAGGGGGAAGAAAACAAATCTAAGTCTAGAATTAATTTAACTAGCTGAAGGAAGGTATCTGCAACACCAAAATATGGAGATAAGCTTCAAAGCTCTCTCCTCACCCCTAAACTATTTCCAACCTGGTTTTCTCCACAGACATTTTTTTTTGCAAGCTTTTACGAAATCTCTCTCCCTTTGGCTATTTATATCAGAACTCCACAACTATTTTAACCAACTCTATGTACAGAGAGCCTTTTGGGAAAAGGAGATCTGCACAAAAGCTGGCGTGCAACATGCAAAGTTTAAATGGAATCGGGTTTTTTCGTGCAACTTGCTGTGCATTAAAAAAAAAAAAAGGAAAAAAAAAAGGGCCTGGCACTCCCTAGGTCGCAGAGCGTTGGAAACAAAAAAAAGAAAGAAAAATCGGGTTTGCATCCTCGGGAGCAGACGTACCCGGCCGTGGGGGCGGGACGGGGGTCACACCCCTGCCCCCATTGTATTCTAACTTGTAAAGCGCTCTTCCTTCCTCCTCCAGGCAAAAATCCATCCTCACCGTCTATTTCCAGGCACACACCCGGGAGGAGAAGGAAAAGCCGGGTCTGGTCCGCCGCAGAGCCGTGGGGCGGGCGGCGTGGCCGGG
>NW_012267405.1:335104-434376 GCF_000151885.1 Dipodomys ordii
CCCCCCCGTCCTCCGTCCGGTGGCGGTGCCTCCGCTCCCCGGTCGACCGGTGTGGGCCGCGGCCGGTCCCGAGTGGCCCTCACGCCGGCAGTGCCGGGACTGCTGGGCGGCCTCCGCTGTCCGGTGAACGTGCCCGCCCTCCCAAGTCCCCGTCTGGCCGCTTGCCCAGGGTGGGCCCGGGGCCTCTGGAATCGCCGTGTCCCGGCTGCCTGGCCGCGGAGATCCACGGAGCCCGCGGGGCCCCCGCAGGGCCGGTTCCATCTGGGTGAATTAGGTGACCGTCTAGAAGGTTCCTGGGGCCGAAGCCATGGCCGGGGGCCGGAGGCCAGCCGAGCCTATGGTGGCCCGGACCCCACCCGGAGGTGGCCCGGCCGGCCCGCGGGCGGTGGTGACAATCAGTGGGGGGGAGGGTGTCAAGAGCTGGCGTCCACGGTGAGGACCCCCTCGGCGGAGGCGGAGACGCGAGGACCGCGGTTCGAAGCCAGTCCGAGCAGGAAAGTCCCTGAGACTCCAGTCTCCAGTAAACCAGCGAAACAAAGCCCGGAAGCGGAGCTGTGGCTCAAGTGGTAGAGCACTGAGCCAAGAAGCCGAGCGAGCCGGGGAGGCTCTGCGTTCCATCCCCAGCGCCAGCACAAAAAGCCTCGGTGGTAGAATTTAGGGGACCCGGGGGAGATGGGCAGGCCCCTCAAAGAGGCTCCCACCACGCAGCCGCTGTGTCTGTACAGCCCCGGGTTCGATTCCTCAGCCCCACAGCACCACGGTGCTCCTGCAGAAACATCCAGAATTCTGACCTAGAGGCGGAATGCAGCAATGGAGGCGTTCAGTGACCAGGAGGGCGACGCGTCAGGTGCACCCCGCCCTCAACCCCATATTCCTCATCCAAGCACAGTTCACCTGTAAAAGTCAAGTTTTGACATTTCTTCCACAAGAAACGTCTGCACCTCCCGATTCATCAGTTTCCCCCACACTTGCGACCTGTTTCCATTTCCTTCGCTGGTTCCTCCCATTGCCCCGTCCCCTGTCCAGAGCATTCTCATCTGTAAATGCTTGTAATGCCACAAATGTACCAAGTGATGACCAAATGTAGATGCCCAGTTTCTCAACCTGACCTTGTGGGCCCACACCTCTACCCACCTATCTGACGTTTCTGCAGAGACCCAAGAATGACTTCAAATGGCGATCTTACCAGAACACAAGCTCACAGCCACAATGTCAACACCTACCACACAGAAAATGCAGAGATAATGGATTCCTGAACAACCGAGCTCTGCCTGGGCATCATAGTTGAAGCTGTCCTCTGCACCTACTGTCCCCTTGTCATTCTTACCCCAACACTCCCACACACCAATCCCAACTCTTCAAAAAAAAAAAAATCAAATGAAACTTCCTCCAGGCTGGCTTCTCTGACATTTCCTCCCATTCCCTACTCACCAACTGTGCTGGATACTCTTGCCAAACAGACTCATAAAATCTAATGCACTTTCTCTTGAGACCACGTCAACGTCACAATGATCTAAATATGTTGTGTTAATACACTGAGTTCTTTAAGGGTAGAAAGCATGTCATTCATCTCCATATCACCAGCCACATCATTTGTTGGATTAATGGACGAATGAAATAAATGTCTAGCTTGGGAAGAAAACCACTGAAATGTTGGCTCTCTAAAGCTTGCCATATCATAAATGTTCTCACCCTTCTTAGCTTGAAGAGTTTATAAATTGTCTTGGTCATTTTTCTCTGCCCTTATTAAGCAACAGTAGGTTAAATTTGTAAATTGTTTATGCATACGTTGACTCAGCTATATGTAGCTAGGTCTTTGCTCTCTGAATACATGTTCTCCAAGAGGATCCCATGGGACATGGTTCCTTTAAGCACATACTACCATGACATTTTTTTCCTAACACAGAGTAATGGTTTCCTGTATGACTGGTCTGAGCTTAGGCACATCAAGGGGAAAATTCCCTCTGGATTTTCTGATGAGGTCCTGGAGAGCCCTAAAATGTGGAGGGATTCTGCTCTGGGTCTGAGCTAAGAGGTGCTAAAGGAACCTACAATATCACCAGCAGATTGGAGCTAGTAGGCATCACAGGTTACTGCAGGGTTAGTGCTGTTGAACTTCTTAACAGGTGTCACACCCCTGTCTAGGGGGTGTGTACTGGTGGTAAGAAGGGTGAATATGGTCAAAATATATACATGTGTGGAAATGGAAAAGGCTTGAGGTTGGTTTAGGAAGAAGGGAAGCAGGGGAGTGATGGAGAGGATGAGTCTGATCAAGTTTCACTTTATGCATATATGAACATATCAAAATGATATGCCCTTGTACAACTGATGGATGCCAATTTAAAAAATGGGTAAGAAAACAAGCCAGACACCCATGTCTTATGCCTATAAATCCTAGCTACTTAGGAGGCTGAGACCTGAAGGGTCTCAGCGTGAGGCCATTAACCAGCAATATTTAGACTGGAAGTGCAGCTCAAGCGGTAGAGAGCCAGCTGTGACTAAGAAAGCCAAGTGTGAGCTGGAGGCCCTGATTTCAAGCCCTGGTACACATATACATGTGCGCGCGCGCGCACACACACACACACACACACACACAGAGTTTATTGCATAACCGTGAAAATCACAAGTGATTTATTTTCCTGATCAATATATTTGGAGTTGAGATGAACACAAATTTGTCTCCCTCCTTACTAAATGAGCATCATATGGGTGCTTCTGTGCTCCAGGAAGTTAGACCAAAGAACACCCAGAACCGGGCATCGGTGGTTTACACCTGTAATCCTAGGCACTCAGGGGGCTGAGATCTGAGGATAGTGGTTCAAAGCCAGCCCGGGCGGGAAAGTCTGTTAAACTCTTATCTCCAATAAACTACCAGAAAACTGGAAGTGGCACTGTAGCTCAAGTAGTAGAGCACTTGCCTTCAGCTGAAGAGCTGAGGGACAGCGCCCAGGCCCAGAGTTCAAGCCCCACAACTGACATAAAAAAAAACAACAACCAAGAACACCCAGAAAAGATTACCAAGTCGAGTAAGAGTTAAGATATCCCCAAGAAATTGAAGCTGATGTGGTTCATACCTGTAACCACCCCCCAGGGAAGGATGGCGAGCTTGAAGCCAGTCTGGGCTACACAGCAAAACCTCATCTCTAAAACATAGAGAAATACGACTTCTATATAAATGTTTGTGGTGCGGTGTCTGTGGAGTCCTGTCAGACAGACTCTGGGGCCTGCCAGGTAGCCAAAAGGCAAGTGACTTCTCACTGTGAGTTTCGTCTTCAGCATGTGCTCCCATGTATTTCATTCAGGGGTAGCTATGTTCTCTCCCAACATGGCTAACACTGAAAAGACATAGCCAGAAAATTTCAGGATGCCAGGAGCTTAACTTCCTGGAGAAGAAGCAAACCATGTTTGACATGGTTTAGCACTTTGGCAAACCCTCTACATCTACACTTTCTGGATTAGAAGTGTTTAAAGGAAAAATTACAGGCTATTATCGGCATTTTAAATAGTCAAATACTTTTAAAAATGGAGGGAACTGAACTGCTTGTGCCTCAGAAGCAGGATGTAAAATGCAGCCACGACCTTACCACAAGTATGAACCACAAAATATGCGGGGCTGGAAAGAACCGGAAGGAAACACTAAGGTGTGTGCAACAATATCTCTGGGGGTCAGTGACACAATGGGGGAATTGTTTTCTCCTTTGACTTCTAATTTTTTTCCAATATTCTGTTATCAACATATATTAAAGGGAAAGAATGTCCCTAATTTTAAAAGCTTGTTCTAGTGCTAGTATCACAGCTTGATAATGTTTATAAGTTTCCCACTTAGAGTAAAAGTTGTACTCCATTGTAACTCCACAGACAGAAATGATTTACCCATGATGTTAACATTAATCAGAAACATTTTGTCTTTGTCTTTTAAGAATAGGCACACTTGCTAGAGTTTGAGGTCAATCCATCTTGAATTTATTTCTCCTCATCTTTGAGAAACTTGACAGTAACAGTCAGGAAACATCTTGTCGTTTACTATATACAAGAGTTATAAACCTTTGTTTGGGGGAAAAAAGATGACAGTTTAAAAGAAGGCATAAAATACAGATATATGTGTATAGACATATGTATATCCATTACAAAAGGCTGTGGGCATATAATTTATTAAAGAGCTTAGTAAATATTTTATATATAAAAGATTTATAGGCAAGCCTGGCCTACTTAGCAAGACTATTTCAATACAAAAACAAAGAAGTGTGCGAAGACCAAGGTATGGGGGTGTGGCTCAAGTGATAGAGCATTTGCCCAGCTTGCCTTGCCAAATATAAGTAAACAAAATACAAGATGAAGGAACAATGGGTAAACTTACGTCATTACCCTCTGCTTCTAAATTGCATCCAAAGATTTCCTTTTGCACTTTTGTGGGAAATATATTCTATAAGCAAATAACCTGAACATCTCTCTGGTATAACATGTAAACGTGTAAACTGGATGACACCGAACATGATCTCTGAAATATATGTTTGGTGGTGCTTATAAATGAATGATCACCAATTCCCTGTAATGTAAACTATTATCCAAATAAGCTTGTTGTTTTTGTTGTAAGGATGCTGCTGCTTCCCTTCCACAGATATTTTAGGTTACATATGAATTCAAACACGACACAGAAACATGCATTATGTGTACCTAAGGCTTGAGGTGGAAGAAACTTTAGGCATTAATTAACCCAAATCCCACAAGAGACTCTTGAATTCTTTATCCCGCATGTCCTTCGGTACTCACTGAGCCTGGGTTTAGGAAATTCCAAGTAACCAAGAAACAAAGATGATGCTGTTTTTGGACAACTATCATCACTAAGTAACTCTTCCTTCTACTGTGCACTGTAGAAAAACGTACATCATTACAACTTTATTCTGCAAGCTCTTGCTCTCCTACCTGGGGCCTCTTGAGCACGAACTTGGAAAGTTATTTAGCTATTAGAATATCACTCCATCTCCCAAATGTTTTCTTTTGGACAAATGATCAGCTAGGCTCTCCAGGGCTGTGTCCCTGGCCCTGCATCACTTTGCGCTTCTACTCTACACGTAATCTCAACCTCTGTGTGTGTTCTAAATGTCCCAAGAAATGATGCCCAGAATGAAATCATGATGCAGGCCTGCCAATAACACACAGCTATCGGCCCCTTCAGCAAACCATACTTCTGTTAATGGAGCCTTGAACTTGACAACTACAGAGGCTACAGCTTCTCCTTCTGCAGTGAGTCTTTTTTTTCACTCACAGCTGCTGATTGGTATCTTCCTAATCTTTTTTACCAATGTATCATTTTATTGGATTAATACATAGTTCCTGGAACATCATAGCAACTTGGTAAATACGTGGATAAATAAATAGGAGGTTTTATAATATTTTATATTATTTTTTTTTCTTTTTGCTTATGTGGTGCTGAGGAATCGAACCCAGGGCCTCATGCATGCAAGGCAAGCACTCTACCACTGAGCCACCTTCCCAGCCCCTATTTTATATTATTTTCTTGACCCACACTTCCAACACCGCCCCATTTTAGCAACAGGATAAAGACAAACAAGGAGAAATAGGAAATGGTTCCCATGAGAAATAGGGGTAAAAGACTCCATTGAGGATATCCTTGACTTTCTTCAGACCATTCTCAAATCATAATTATCTTGGCTCTGCATCCCAAGTAGCTGAGATTACAAGAATGTGCCACTATGCCTGATCCATAGTTGGATTTTATTGGTTATTACTTGATGATTGGTACATAGAAATTATTAACAATTTGAAGAGAATAGCTACAAAGTAATGTTGTTATAATTGATCCTAGAGAATTATTCCAATGACTTCAGTTAAAAATTTGGTACCAAAATGTATTTTAAAAGAGAATTGCAGCCAGGCAGTGGTAGCTCACACCTGTAATCCTAGCTACTTAGGAGGCTGAGATCTGAGGATTGTGGTTCAAACCCAGCCCGTGTAGAAAAGTCCATGAGCCTCTTATCTCCAATAATCTACTCAGAAAAACCCAGAAGTAGCAATGGGCTTAAGTAGTAGAGATCTAGCCTTGAGCACAAAGAGGCTCAGAGATAGAGCCCAGGCCTTGAGTTCAAGCCCCAGGACCATCAAAAATAAAACAAAACAACAAAATGCAACCAAGAGAATTGCAATTACACGGGCTGGGAAGGTGGCTCAGTGGTAGAACGCTTGCCTTGCATGCTCGAGGCCCTGGGTTCGATTCCTCAGCATCACATAAGCAAAAAGAAAAAAGCCGGAAGTGGTGCTGTGGCTCAAGTGGTAGAGCGCTAGCCTTGAGCTGAAGAGCTGAAGGACAGCGCCCAGGCCGAGAGTTCAGGCCCCACGACCGGACCCCCCCCCCAAAAAAAAAAAAAAGAATTGCAATTACATGATCCTAAAAGATTCATGAATGGCAAATTAAGGTCAGCCATGGTACAACGTCAAAACTTTACAAACTATCACAGCAGCACAATGATAAATTGTTACAGAAAAAAGTATTTCAAAAGATGTTACTGGTAGCACCATATCTGATGGAGACACCAGGGCTTCCTTGGCTTTCTTGCTCATAGCTGGCCGTCTACCACTTGGACCACACATCCAGTTCTGGAATTGCAGTCTCCCAGACTTTTCTCCTTGGACTGGCTTCAAACCAAGATCCTCTAGATCTCAGCCTCCTAAGTAGGATTATAGGCAGGAGCCACATGTGTCCAACTAGTAGGTTTTTTTTTTTTTTAAAGAAGCTTCCAGATGAAACTGATATGTCATCAAATTTGAGAATCACTGACTTAAGCATATCTAGTGTGTCATCTTACAGACATGATCAGCATATTATATCTGACTCAAGTAATTAATACCAAGGGTTTTGGTGAAAGATCTTTAGAGCACACCTCTAGTGCATTGTTCCTCAATTTATTTCCCATTAGATTATAAATATTCTATGAGTGTGGGGGGGGCTAAAATTCTGTAGTTTAAAGGTCTATAATCTCATATACTCTGGAGGCAGAGATCAAAAAGTTTACAGTAGGAGGCTAGGCTAGGGGAAAAATGATCAAAACACATCTCAACCAGTAAGCTTGGCAAAGGGGTTGTGAGCCAGTCATCTCAGCTAGAAGGAGGCATAAATAGGAGGATCAGAGTTCTGTCTGGTCAGGCAAAAATGGAAGACCCTATTCCAAAAGTAAAGCTTAAAGGGAGAGGGCCATAGCTCATGTGGTGGCAAATACTAAGATTCTTCACTGTATAGTTTTTCAATGTACATTTTCAATCTGTAGCGGATGAGAGCTGACATAAAGCATTTCCCAGATAATGTGAGACAAAAGACACTGATACATAGCCAGCATGATTTGGGTATAGTCATTCAATAGTTATGTATTAACTTAGATGAAAATGATCTGAACACACATTTCTTCACCTTCTCTCACAAATAACAAACTATTTAAGTGCTATTGTTTCTCCTTTCAACGTCACCTGAAGATGCTCTGATATATTTGAATATGCAGTGCTCTGCTACAGTCAGATTGTAAACATTTTGGGGAATTGTTTGTAAACCTGTTGTTAAAAGCAGACATCATTAAACAAGTAAATCAGTGGTAGAGCACATGCTTACCCTGCAGGTAGTCCTATCTTCTGCCTTCAGTACCCCCAAAATTAAAGGATATAGACATAATTAATTTATACTTACAAAAAGGAAGTAAATACTAAAACCACATCAGCCCCTGATGATGATACCACACTTTACTATTACCTATGCTTTGAGAGTTATTTATGCCTTTGTAGATGTAGTGGGACTATTTACATCTCAGAAATCAGCAAATATTAGAAAGCAGGATTCTCCACATTGACCCAGAAAACTGATGGGTAAACATTTACCAGTGCACTGAGCTGCTGCTCCTAGATTCATTGACTTCCACCCACACAAGTAAATCTCTATGCCCACAGAGGCATGCAGCCTTCCTCCCTAATCAGTTGTGTTTTTAAACTAGAGCATTTCTTCCCATTAACATTTCCAGTGAAGATGACCCTTTCCTCCATAATGAGTCTGACCTTTTGATTTCAAAATGTTCAGCTTCCAGTTGCTTATGGATGCTTGCGCATCGGCTGTGAGTCTTCTTCCCATTGAGAAAGCAAAACCATAATGTTGGACTATGACCAGATCTGAAGACCTACCATCTAACATCAAGACATATTTGTGCTTACAAAGAAAGGTTAATTTTTGAACTGCAATAAAGACTGCTTTGAACCTGCCAGAGGCTGCTAGTTATTATTTCCTACCATACAGGCAGACAGTATTTACTCTCACATTTTCCCCCTAGAAGTTGGTGTACAGCTCTGCTCCAATGTTTGCTAGCATACTCTCGGATTGCTTAAACTATCATCTCTGTGCTCTGACCGCTTTTGGATGTCCACTGTGTGAAGCCTGTTGTATCTTGCTAGCACGCACTCGTATCTAGCTTGAGTCACTGTGTAACAGTCAGGTGAACATCTTTAACACAAATGGGCTCTTCTAGCACCCATGCTGGACATGTCGCTTCGTCCTTCATTATCCTACTGCATTTACTGAGAGCAGAGCACTAATACCACATTTATGCCTATCGCAGTCAATTCAAAACACTAGATCCTTTGATCTATCCTTGCTGGACTTCACATTCATCATTTGCAGTAGCTATTAGTCCTCAAGAACTAGAGTCCTCTAACATTGGTTAGTCCATCGTGCTCTACCAGACTCAAGTCCAGCTCATGCTGCTTCTAGGCCCGTAGGGTGACGCACAGTTTGGTTGTCACTAACCCAAGTGTAAAGTAGCCTTTGATATGTTTGTGCTCACTTCTCAACGTCCCAAGCAACAGCCTTGGTCAAAAGAAAGACTGGTCACACTGAAGCTCCTCAAGCCCCCAGGGGAGAGGAAAGCCCAGGCGATGCAGCCAGCAACTCACAGTCCCCCTGCCTCAACCTCCCCAGTGCAGAGCTCACAGGTGTGCCAGCTCCCCTGGCATTTCCCACGTTTGTGAGGGACTCAAAGCCTACTCACTTCACTTTTTTTTTTTTTTTTTACTAGAACTCAGGTTTCGTAGAGCATCTTTTTGACCACAAAATTAACTATTATCTTGTGCATTCAGCCGGATCGTTAGCTTTGTTTTCTATAAGCAGGATCTCAGAGAGCTTCAGGAAGTGAACATGGAAACCAGGCTCCCAAGAGCCTCCACTTGCTGGAGGCCACCCACCTGGTCACAGAGAAGCTAAGGGCTAAGGCCAGTCTTGATTCTCCATCCACACTGACACCCTTCCATTATTCTCCCAGGCTATGAGTTTCTCTGTTTATCTTTGTGCCATGCTCTGATCTAGAGCACTTACAGAAGTATGGCCTCAAACAAACATTAAAAAAAAAAAACAACCATAATTGGGCTGAGTAAAAAATTCCTTAGAGGTAAAACATGTAAACTCATTTATGAGGGCCCCAAATGTATCTGGTATGACGGTACTGTACCCTTCCATCTTTAGAACAGATTCCACACACACAGCGTTGTGAATGCATCCGCAAACACTTGAAAGTGGCTTCAGAGAAAATTGAAAGCTTAATGAATCAAATCCGGCTCACACTTGATACACCTGCAAAAAAAAAAAAAATCCCTCTCTGACAGGGTATATTGGTAGCTTTGCAATAAAAGATTCAATTTAATAACTTCTTAATTTAGAAGGCAATAAAGCTATAACGAAAGTTGAAACTTCAAATTGCTTTTAGCAAGGGAAGTAAGCGAAAGCATCGCTCTGCAAATGCTATTTGCAGCACCCACCTCCAGAACCTAACCTCCTCCACCACATCAAAGTTGGCAATCCCTACCAAGCTGCAAAAGGAAAACTGCATGACTTCTTTTGAAGGTCACATGGGGATGCTATTGAGGGTCCCGCCTGTGGGTTCCACTTTCCATGGGAGGCGTAGGCCCAGAGCTTAAGCTTTCTTGTTAGAACGAACTTCCTGGCTTCAAGCAAATTACCCAAGTCATTCTCCAGCTGTTGCGTGTCTGGGGGTGGGATGCTAATAAAAATCTAGACAACATGAAAGGGGGTAACAGTTCCCACAAAGTTGGGAGACAGGGTAGTAGCACAAGTCCGAACACATCCAAGAATAAGTGGGTAGAAGCAACAGTCTGCCATAATACTCCATTGAGAAGTGCGCATGTGTGCTAGCCCACCAAGATTTCAGATGACTGAATTAACCAGCGGCTGTGTCGAGAGATCTGAGGATGACAGAGTCTCAGCTGAGTGGATGGTGGAACATTGATCTATAATCATATCTTGTAGGGCCTGTGTCATTTTGACTGTGTTCCATTTTGTCGTCGTTGGTTTGTTTTATTCTTGATTTTCCACAGTAGTGGGATTTGAACCCAGGGCCTTGTGCGTCCTTGTGCAAGCACTCTATGACTCATGCCATACCTCCTGCTCTATATTTTGTCCTTGATTAGCCCCAATCATTTGTGTGTGTGTGTGTGTGTGTGTGTGTGTGTGTGTGTGTGTGTTTGAGAGAGAGAGAGAGAGAGAGAGAGAGAGAGAGAGAGGAAAGATTTGAGAGAGAAGTAAGGATTTGTGGCAAAGACATTTTGTTGTGGCACACAACTATTAATGTTTGGATCTCCTTCACCCTTAATTCATATGTTGAAATCTTAACAACTCAAGGGTAGTATTTGAAGTTTATTCCTCTGGGAAGTGAATGGGTCAGGTGGACAGTGCCCTGAAGAATGTGACTAATGCCCTTATCAAAAAATGATAAAGAAAAACCTAGACCATAGCTCATGCCTATATTTCTAGATGTTTGGGTGGCTGAGATCTGAAGATCACAGTTCCAACCATTACAGGCAGAAAGCCCAGGAGACTCTTATCTCTAATTAACCAGCAATAAGCTGGAGGTGGTAGAGCACCAATCTTGAGAAAAAAGCTAAGGGGCATCATCCAGACCCTGAGGTCAAGCCCCAGCACCGGCACATACATAAAAAGTAAATAAAGGGGCTGGGAAGGTGGCTCAGTGATAGAAGGCTTGCCTCACATGCATGAGGCCCTGGGTTTGATTCCTCACCACCGCAGAATAAAGCCAGAAGTGGCACTGTGGCTCAAATGGTAGAGTGCTAGCCTTGAGCTGAAGAGCTGAGGGACAGCGCCCAGGCCCAGAGTTCAGCTCCCAGGACTGACCAAAAAAAAAAAAAAAAAGTAAATAAAGGCCGGGCGCCGGTGGCTCACACCTATAATCCTAATTACTCAGGGGGCTGAGAGCTGAGGATCATGGTTCAAAGCTAACCCTGGCCGAAAAGTCCGTGAGACTCTTACCTCCAATAAAACACTAGAAAACCAGAAGTGGCACTGTGGCTCAAGTGGTATACCGTTCACCTTGAGCTGAAGAGCTGAGGAACAGTGTCCAGGTCCAGAGTTCACACCCCAAGACCGACAAAAAAAGTAAATTAATAAATATAATAAACAACAGGAAATGAAAGCCAATTATAGAGAAACCTGATATACTCACCCCAAAAAGATTGAGGATGAAGAATACAGGGGATTGTGAGGAGGAGCTGAAATGACCAGACCACTGAACCATTATGTGGACTATGAGCAGAGAAGTGTTTCTCAAGCTTGCCTGGGTATCCGAATCATTGAGAGCTTTACTACGGATGTCTCCACTTTAGCCTACAGAAGTTCTCACTAGACTGATCTGGGGTAGGGGGCGGGGGAGAGGTGGGGCCTCAGCACTGAGATTTTGTTTCGAAATCTCCATATATGATTCTAGTATGTGGGCCAAGGCTGAGAACTACTGAAATACTGCAAGAGGAAGTTAAAAATAATGGCAAGAATAATTGGATCCCAAGGATCGTCTTCTGAAGATGTGGCCCTGGAACTTGGCATTTGAAACTGTCACCATGGAGACGAGTCTCAAAGAATTTTGGAAAGAAGCTCTGTTCCAGAACTTTCTTTTTCTGATTCTCCATGTCTATGACAAGGAATCCTAAATTGAGGTCAGTGAAACTTGTGCATGCAGGTTATTCTCTCTCTCTCTCTCTATTTGTGTACGTATGTGTACATGTATCTGTATACCTTTATATACAGATATATACAGATATAGGTATATGTCTATACATGTACATATGTAAATTTGTATATATACATTCACTGATATATACATACACATCTATCTACCTATCTTTTTAATCTATCTTGGATGTCCTTTAGGGGGAACATCTAGCTCATCCAGAGAAATGGACTCAGTGGCCCAATTAAAAATGTCTGTGAGGAGCTGGGAAGGTGGCTCAGTGGTAGAGCGCTTGCCTTGCATGCATGAGGCCCTGAGTTCCATTCCTCAGCACCACATAAGCAGAAAAAGCCGGAAGTGGCGCTGTGGCTCAAGTGGTAGAGCGCTAGCCTTGAGCTGAAGAGCTGAGGGACAGTGCCCAGGCCCAGATTCAGGTCCCATGACTGACAGAAACAAACAAACAAACCAAAAACGTCTGTGAGTGCCATCATGTCACTCTAGCTCCTAAACTTGGATGGAAAGCAGGAAGGTATTTGTGCCTGTCTTGGTTTTTTTTTTTTGGTCATTCTAAGTTTTGCTTTTTAGTATTTCATGGTTTAATTTGCAACTTGGCTTTTGCAGCTCCATGGCAGGCGCCGAGGCCTCTCTCCAGGCCCCGGGGGGGGGGGGGCTGCTGTCTGGTGGATATGCTTTCTCCTGACCCCAAACAAGATACTTAGCTACCTTCCAGCACCTTCCAGTCACACTACTCATCTCAGGTGGCTTTGTTGACAACAGCAGTGGCTTGAATGAGGGGCTGGGAGGGCAGAGGTGCAACACCTCGCTGTCCCTCAGGACTCAGCCACGGGTCTGCAGACATCAGAGGCTTGCTGAAACTCTCTGACACTCACCTGAATTGCCTGTGTGTTGTGAAATGTCACAGGCTTTTTGTTGTTCAGTGACAATGGCAAAACTACATGGTTTTTTCCCCCTTTCCCCCCCACCGGAAATAGAAAAGAAACGATTATCTATGAACTGTGGTATAACTCAACTGATAATCCCACCCCATGCCACCTCAAGCCGGGCAGTGTTATGGTTGGCTGTGGATAATGTGTTTGTTGACGCATCTGCAATGAGGCTTTGTGTTTCTTTGTGCATGTGTTTCTGACTCCTCTCTTCAGCTCACTTGCTATAGAATCTTTAGAAGTTTTTCTTTAAGCTCTCCTCAACTATTTGATTTCTGAGCAGAAGCCCTGGGTTCCAAGAGGTAGAACTTAGAAACTCCTCCCTCCACATCTCTAACTTGCATGTTATTTAATAGATGAAACCTAAACTAGTGACTGGGAGAGATAGAAAATCTTTTGTTTCGTGTTGTACTGATACTAAGGCTTAAGCTTAGGGCCTGCGTGCTATCCCTCAGCGTTTTCACTATAGGTTGGCACTCTACCACTTCTGGGTTGGTTTTGTTGTTCTTGTTGGTTAATTGGAGATGAGTCTTACAGACTTTCCTGCCTAGGCTAGCTTCAAAATTCAATCCTTGGATCCCAGCCTCCTGAGTAGCTAGGATTATAGCGCAGGTTTCCAGCAAAGTTCTTGTAGGGGAATAGAAGTGAATTTCTTTTGCCATCTAACGAGTTCATCTCAAATGCAAATTGGATTAACCACTGCAATAAAGTTGAATCATTTCAGTAATCTCTTTCTGACCTAACTTGGAAAGGTAACAGGTCTGGTTCCCACCATTGCAGATAGAGCTCATGAATAAAAATAACACCTCCATCCCTTCATCCCTCAGCCCAGGCTTCAGTATCTTTGTAGCACAAGCATGTGAGGGCCAGGTGCAACTTTACTCAGGTCCTTCCTTGAAGGCCGCCAGCTGACAGCGTCTGAATAATGGATGACATAGTGCTACTTTCTGGGGCAACTATTTTTGTTTTGCTACATGCCTGCTAAACAGTTGCCTGGTTCAGAAGTTTAGAAAAAAATAGATGAAATGTAATAAATCTCTTATTTTGTACCTAAACAGGCATACTATATATATATATATATATATATATATATATATATATACTATATATACTATATGCTATATATACTATATATGTATCTATACTATATAGTTATCAAAACTCACACTATAACTCATAAATATGCACAATTATATATGTGCCATAAATTTAAAAGAAAGGAAAAAGAAACTTAAAACAGCAATTCCTCTCTAATCCTACCAAGTGTATGATTCAACCACCCCTCTCCCCCATCGATTTAAAGAGGGTATTATTGCTAGTCTGCCTGAGGTGCCATTTTGTTTAAGATCTATGTAACACCATTATTTCAGCCTAGAAAACCACTCTGGTGATCTGGAATCCTTTGAACACAGTTAAAAGTGGAGCTTCGAGGAAAATGGTTGGGTCATGAGGGCTCTGGCTCAACCATGGATTATTCCACTGACAGATGCATAATCAGATTGGTTACTGAGCAGGGATGGAAGCGTGGGAGATAGAGACTGACCCTTGAGGGAGTGCCATGAGGAGTAGATCTTGTCCAACCCTTTCCTCCAGGATGCTCTGCCTTGTCTTAAGCTCTACGGCAAAGAGACTAAGTGACCATGAGCTGAAACGTCTGAATCCAGGAGCCACGAAGCGTCTTTCCTCCTTTAGCTGATTTTTTTTCAGCCATGTTATTTGGGATGATGAAGCCTATGTTTTATCTTGTGCCAGAATCACCTGGAAAGCTTTTTCCTTTTTTTTTTAAAGCCCAAATTTATTCACACTACCTTAGAGCTATTGGATTATTCACAAATACGGTCCAAAAATTTGTATCTTCTCTACTCTCCACCCAATTTGCCATGACCAATTGGAGAAGCAGGATTTAAGAATCACTGATTTAGTTCATGGATACAAGAGCATTCTCACACAGAGGAAGGATTCTGGAAGGTTTTACTGTGTTACATCTAACAAGCCTATCGAAGGCGGCTAAATTGAATTAGTTTGAACAAAAGATTTCTCTATAGATAATGAACTGCAATTGAACTTCGTGTGTAAGCAGTCTATCCTTGTAATAACAGTTGAGTCTCATCCAATCATAAATCCTGTTCAAATCAGACAGAAACAAGCTGTAACCAATCAGGCGGTGTCTATCTCACTTCTGTTTTCTGCTTGCCACTTCCTTCCTTTATTTATAAATATAACCTTCCATACACACAAAGCTGGTAAGTTATTAGTAAAACATACCATAAAGACAAAGCAGCAGTATGACTTGGAGTAGAAGGGGGAAAAGTGTGGTAAGGCTAGTGTTTTCTTCAAATACCTGTAGTACTTTGAGCCCATCCCATCCACCACTTAAATTCTCCAAACCTGCAAGGTGGTTTTAATGACGAGTCCTCTTCATTGACCAATGAAGATACAGATTCTGAGTACCTGGCCAAGGCAACACAACTAGAATTAATCAGATTTCAAGAACTACCAACCTTAGCCTGGAGCCTGTAGCTCACGCCTGTAATCCTAGCTACTCAGGAGGCTGAGATCTGAGGATCATTGTTCAAAGCCAGCCTGGGCAAGGAAAGTCCATGAGACTCTTATCTCCAATAAACCACTAGAAAACTGGAAGTGGTGCTGTGGCTCAAGAGGTAGAGCGCTGGCCTTGAGCTGAAGAGCTGAGGGACAGTGCCCAAGCCCAGAGTTCAAGCCCCATGACTGACCAAAAAAAAAAAAAAGAACTAACAACCTTGGTTAGTCTGGGCACCAGTGAGTGGCTCACACCTGTAATCCTAGCTACTCAAGAGCTGAGATCTGCGGATTACAGTTCAAAGCCACACCAGGCCGACAAATCGGAGGAACTCAACTCCATTTAACCAGCAAGAAGCTGGTAATAGAGATATGGCTCAAATGGTGGAGTGTCAGTCTTAAGAAGCTAAAGGCAAATACCAAGTTTTCAGTTCAAATCCCAGTACCTGCAAAATAAAAACAAAAATAAAAACAACAACAAAAAACCTACCAACCTTGAGATTTTCTTCCCCCAACCCCCAAGGATCCCACAAGAAAGGAGAGGGTACGGACAATATCTCTGTATGCTCTGCACTTGATGACTGACTGGAAGTTGTCCTTGAAAGGACCTTGAATTGTGCACAGATTCCCTGACCCTCTAGCATGGAGATTTCCAAGACATTCTGGCCATGCTGCAGAGTTCAGCCAAAGGGAAACATTGCATGAGGAACCAGGCACCCACTATGGCTGGAGCCAGATAAGACTGCTGATGAAGGCAAAGGCTGGTGGCTGCTGGAAGGCCTGCTCAATTCAAGCAGGAAAATGTGTCATTTCCTCCCTGGCTTCTATATAATTTCTCTGCGGGGTGCGGGTGGGGGCGGGGGAGGTGGGAGTCTTGTGAGAATTCAGAATGGGCCTGGGTGGGGTGAGGGGAAGGGCAGACACATGGGAAAAGCCAGTCAGAGTGGAAGAGTAGGATTTAACGGGCTGTGGCTACACCCTGTTTAAAAGCCCCAGCGTATTTTTATTTATTTCTTGGCTCATTCTCAGCCTCCCTTTCGAACTGTGTTCTCATCCCTTTTTAATTCAGTGCTGGGATCTCAGCTCATTCACTCCTCCCCCACCTCCTTCTCATATACAAAATCTCACTCCTCTTTTGGCTATGTACATTTTTCTTCAAAGCCAAGAAACATCCAGAGCTGGAATGATGCTCCCCCCCTTACACCACAAAGGCGGCTTCCTTGTCCCACCTAATAGTGCAGACACACACACACACACACACACACACACACACACACGAGCGCACAAATCCCATGGGCTGGTTATTTTAGAGTCCTGATTTATTTAGCAGCCACCCCCAGCTCCCTCTCTCTCTCCATCTAGGCAAGGTAATGGAAGGAAAGGGGAGAGTGTGGTTTGGCACCAAGCTACAGGATTCAGAAAAGGAAGAGCTTGTTGGATTTAGTGCTTTCTGTTTTGCCGATGAGAAAACTGGGGCCCGCAGAAACCAGAGTCTGTCATTTAGAAGGAGCACCTGCACAGGGATGGGGCCAGATCACGGCTTCAGATACTGACACTTACATCCCCAGAGCAAATTGGTAATCCACACCATAGTGCCCGCTTGTATTCATAGGTAGCATTTCACCAGGAGCGATGCTAAAAGAACCTAAAATAGAAGAGTGCACCATTGTCCAACTCACAGATGATCAGTCTCTTCTAAGATCATAGTAGCCTGTCAGTGTCATGGGATATTACAAAATGTTCTTAAGTCCCCCACCCACCTGAGGGATTAGCAATGGCTTTATTCCAGACTAAGATGGATGGACAAGAAACAGTGCCTGAAACAATAGACCTTGAATTTAAAGCAAAGGTGCAGGTCCAGCCAGGCCCAGATGGCTCATGTTTGTAATCCTAGCTACTCAGGAATCTGAGGGACCCAGGACCCGGGTTCAAACCCTAGTACAAGTACAAAAACAAAACCATAAAAACAACCTACAGACTGAGGTCCTATTAAGCCACACCTTAGGGGTCAGCTGGACTGCAAATCTTCTCTCCCTCAGACTGATGGCACTGTACCTACAAATTGAGTCACCTAACAGTGCCCTTTCCCCCGTGGGCTGGTCCTGGGAATGGACTTAATGCCATAAGCCCCCAACCTTCAATAAAAACTTGTGCGGTTGTAAACACTATTCTTCTCATGTTAGAGTTGATCTGCTTTCTATCTATTGAAGATATATTCTTTCCCTAGCAAATTCTGCTTTCTTGGACTTTATTTATTTGTGATTTTTTGGTTCTTTGCCTGCATTTTTCTCTTGCTGGAAGCAAGAATCAAGACAGCTGTGTTGATCTTCCAGTAAGGGGTATATACAGCCAGGGTTTTAATGGCAATCACAAGCCCACCTCTATTCAAGTCTTCCTCCAACCTCCCCGGAAGTAGGGCTTGCTCTCAGGCTCATCCACACTCATGCCTCTGACCTCCACCTTCTGAAGCCATGGGAGACATTCCTTACTTGTCCTGTTTCTTCTTTGAAAGCACCAAACAAGTTGGGACAATTCTTATTGGCAAGATGTGTGTCCACAGTTTTAACCTCACCAGCCAGCAGGCATTGCATTGTTCACCTCTCAAAGTATTCTAGAAAAGAAACTAGCTCCCTCCCTCTCGTCAGCCCTCCCTCCCTGCCCAGCCCTCCCTCACTCGATACCACACACGCCCAGCCCACAGGATCTGAAGGACTTGTGCAAGGAGAATTTCTTGTTCTGCTGACTCATCTCCTGCTTGGAGACGGAAGATCTTTTCCAACATGGAAAGGGGGGAGTTTTGTAACTTCTGATTTTTTTTTTTTAGATGAGCCTAGGCATATAGTTGCCTGGCACGTAGTAAGGCTAAACAAATGAGCTATCAAATCCCTATACAATGACTTGAACTCAGAGTGGTGAGCCTTCAGACTGCTGGGCTGCCTGGGAAATCCCACAAGGCCAAGGGTGCTTAGCTTCTACTTTAAAGGGAGGGAGGCCCTTGGCCATTGGCCTAGAGAAGAATGTGAAGGAGGCATGACTGGCTGTCACTGGTGAGAGCTAACAATGGGACAGCCAGGCTTGGTATTCTATATGGTCTCTGACCGAGAACAAAGGCATACCTCCTCTTCTAGCCAAACCTAAATCAAGGGAGCGATGATTCACCTCAGCTAGGAAACAGCAGGAAATCCGTCAATAGGATTTACATTCAGTAGGCCAAGGAGCCAGACTTTTGCTGAAAGAGATGGGATCTTGGGGAGAAAAACAATCCAGGATCCTGGTAACATTTGTGCCTTACAATCTACATAGCTTTGGGCTGGGAAGGTGGCTCAGTGGTAGAGCGCTTGCCTTGCATGCCGAAGGCCCTGGGTTCGATTCCTCAGCACCACATAAGCAAGCAGAAAAGGCCGGAAGTGGCGCTGTGGCTCAAGTGGTAGAGCGCTAGCCTTGAGCTGAAGAGCTGAGGGACAGCGCCCAGGCCCAGAGTTCAGGCCCCACGACTGGACTCAAAAAAAAAAAGAAAAGACAAAAACAAACCAGCAATCTACATAGCTTTAACTTAAAAATATATAAACTGTCAGGTGGCTGGTGGCCCATGTTTATGTGTCTTTGCTACAGAGCAGACCTCTGAGATCTCAGGACCATGATTCGAAGGCAGCCTAGCCAGGAAATTGTGAGACTCTTATCTCTAATTAGTCACCCAAAAAGCCAGAAGTGGAGCTGTGGCTCAAGTGGTAGAGTGTTAGCCTTGAGCAAAAGAAGCTCAGGGACAGCTCTGAGGCCTGAGTTCAAGCCTGAGGACTGGCACACACACACACACACACACACACACACACACACACACACACACACACAAGCATGAGGGGAACATGAGGATGCATTATAATTATAATCTTACACTTATGGCCTGGTACTGGTAGCTGTAATTCTAGCTACTCAGGAGGCTAAGATCTGAGGACCATATCTCAAAGCTGGCCTGGCAGGTAAGTCTATAAGACTCTTATCTCTAATTAATCAGCAAAAAGCCACAAGTGGAGCTGTGGCTGAAGTGGTAAGGGACCAGCCTTGAGTGAAAAAGTTAAAGGAGCCGGCTCACATCTGTAATCCTAGCTACGAAGAGGCTGAGATCTGAGGATCGTGGTTCAAAGCCAGCTCGGGCAGGAAAGTCCATGAGACTCTTTTTTTTTGGGGGTGGGGGGGAAGGGTCCGGTCCTGGGGCTTGAACTCTGGGCCTGGGCGCTGTCCCTCAGCTCTTCAGCTCAAGGCTAGTGCTTACCACTTGAGCCACAGTGCCACTTCTGGCTTGCAAGGCAAGGGCTCTACCACTGAGCCACCTTCCCAGCCCTCCATGAGACTCTTATCTCCAATAAATCACTAGAAAACCGGAAGTGGTGCTGTGGCTCAAGCGGTCGAGCGCTCGCCTTGAGCTGAAGAGCTGAGGGACAGTGCCCAAGCCCAGAGTTCAAGCCCCACAGCCAAAAAAAAAAAAAAAAGCTAAGGGACAGCATACAGGCTTTGAGTTTAGGCCCCTGTACCAGCATAATCACACAGACACACAGACACAGACAGACACAGACACACAAATTCTATTCAGGTTGTTGGAAATTTTTCATAACAATGTTTTAAGAATTTGGATTCCAATTTTGGCTAATTTTTAGTGTTCTTCTATGAGTTTTATTTCTGTATTTTCACATCCCCTTGTGTAATAGGGGTATGCCTATCTGAATGTATCCCTTTTTGGGCCAAGAATGTTAAGAGAACTTGTGAAATCATGTCTATCAAGGCTTTTAATAGGTAATAAGGATATATTGAGATGTGATTGTTCTAAATGGCTCATCATCACTTTCCCATAAAAATGAAGATAAAGATTATATGGGGTGAAGGAGGGAGATTTCTCTGAGAAAACACCCAGTGGTGGGTGACAGTCCTGTCTCTACACTAGGCTGCCTGGCCCAGGACATGAAGATCGAATGCGCGGCGATCCATAGGGTCTCCTAGCCCCATCAGGCATCTGACATTACTGACTTTTTCCTGGGGATATCCCTCAGGGACAAGTCTTAGAAGAGCCTACCTGTGGAGAAGATGACTCCCACCGGCCAGGCCTTGGAGACTTCAAAGGTCACATCAGTCTGGGTGTTAACTACCCCAAGGAGGTAGCCATTGCTATCCAACATACAATCCCCTTTGCTATCCAACATACACTGCCTTTTCTTTTTTCTTTTTTTTTTGGGGGTCCGGTCATGGGGCCTGAACTCTGGGCCTGGGCGCTGTCCCTCAGCTCTTCAGCTCAAGGCTAGCTGCTCTACCACTAGAGCCACAGCGCCACTTCCAGCTTTTTTCTTTTTGCTTATGTGGTGCTGAGGAATTGAACCCAGGGCCTCAGGCAGGCAAGGCAAGCGCTCTACCACTGAGCCACCTGCCCAGCCCCATATACTGCCCTTTCCAAGGAAAGCTGATTCCACACACTCTCTGGAGCTTTTAGCGCCAGTCTTTGTTGTACTAGCATTGAACCATCAGGCAAGGTTCTCACAAAAGCCTTTTTATATGTAACATAAAATTGTGGTTCCTCCCAGGCCAGAAAGAGACTCCTTTGCCACGCAGATTGATAGAAGTTTTGGGAAGTCTTCCAAAGCTGAAGCAGACCTACCACGATAACACACGTGACAAATGACTCTTGATGGGAAAGCATTGGTTACTTTTCTCTAGGAAATGTTTGTTTGGTGTTGGGAGGCAGTCTGCTTTGTCACCCAGGGTGGCTTCAAACTGTTGATATTCCTGAAGTACTGGGATTACGGACTCAAATGGCCTGGCCCTCTATTTGAAGGATTTAACGAAACAAATACTTGTCAGTGGCTGGGGGTATAGCTCCATGGTAGATCTTGTGCCTCTTATACTCAAGGCCATGGGTTTAATGCCTAACACTCTGTAGAAAAATACATACATACATACTACATGCATACTACATGCATACATACATACTACATGCATACAGACAGACAGGCATGCTCAATCATGGAGCTATTCCTAGATTCAGTAACACACGAAATTTCTATTGTCAGGCTTTATTTTATTTGCCAAGATTTGTTGGTAAGGACGACTTTGTGTGTGTGTGTGTGTGTGTGTGTGTGTGTGTGCGTGCACGCGTGCACGTGCACGTGTGCCTGTCTGCTTTGTGCCTGCATCTCTCTACTTTTTCCCTGTCAAGGCTGCTACTTCTCCAACTGATAGGCTTTAAGTGACTCATGTCATTTTACCTGCCACTGTTTCTGTGAAGTCATGGAACCAAAATAAATATAGCTATTATAGAAGCAAGTGTGCCATGGAATCTGGAAAGCCAGATTCTAGGGCTTGTCTTGTTTTCTGTTTGTCT
Organism: Dipodomys ordii; assembly: GCF_000151885.1. NCBI lineage: Eukaryota > Metazoa > Chordata > Mammalia > Rodentia > Heteromyidae > Dipodomys > Dipodomys ordii. Next base: position 356,971 of record NW_012267405.1, read on the forward strand.
TGGTGGGCTCACTGAGCTGGTGCCCACCTTTGTCCTGTAGCCACAGTGACCATTTCCAGCCCCCAACATGCTCCTATTTCCCAAGGTGGTTAAGTTACTCAAGACCCATGTCCCACAGGGCCCAGGGCAGGGCATAGTCTATGACTAAGGATGCATTGGTAACCTAACTTCCCCCTACATGCCTTTCCACTCCTTCCAGAGGGAACTATGAAGGTAATTGTCCCTTCAGAAAATTGTCCCTTTTTTTGCAACACCTGTAATCCTAGCTACTCAGGAGGCTGAGATCTAAGGATCATGGTTCAAAGACAGCCTGGGCAGGAATGTCTATGAGACTCTTATCTCCAGTTAACCACCAGAAAACTAGATGTGGCACTGTGGCTCAAGTGGTAGAGTGCTTGCCTGGGGCTGAAAAGTTCAGGGACAGCACTCAGGCCCACAGTTCAAGCCCTAAGGCTGACCAAAAGTATATGTGTGTGTGTGTGTGTGTGTGTGTGTTATCACTCTGTAGTTCTGTGTGTGTGTGTATTATCACTCTGTAGTTCTGTGTGTGTGTGTGTATTATCACTCTGTAGTTCTGTGTGTGTGTGTTTGTGTGTGTGTGTGTTGGTGTGTGAATACTGGAACTGGAACTCAGGGCCTCTTGCTCTTCTTTAACTTTTTCACTCAAGGATAGCACTCTACTAACTTTAGCCATAGATCCACTTCCAGCTCTTAGCTAGCTAATTGAAGATAAGATTCTCAAGGACTTTTCTTCCTAGACAGGCTTTGAACCTCCAGCCTCAGATCTAAGCTTCTTTGTGTCGCTAGCATTACCGGCCTGAACCATGGGTGCTAGGTTCTGAATTGCTAATGCTCCCTGCAGAAAGAGTGGGCTGGGATGGAAGGGAGGGGTGGGGAAAGGGGCGGAACTTGAGTTCTGGCCCTGGCTCTGCCACTCCTGCCCCTGTCCCTGCCGGAACTCATTCTCTGTGGCACCTGGAGTAGGACGTGCTGGTCACATCATCTACACTCTCTGGCTAGTTGTGAATAACAGCAAGTGAGTTTTCCCATGCGGCCTTCGTCAACCCAGCTGGCCTCCCTGGGCTTCTCTTTCCTCCTCTGTGAAATGAAGTAACAGGCCCCCTTGAGCTCTGTTTTTCCTCTCAGCTTGAGTATTCTTTGCTTCGAGAAAGAACTTTCTAAATTTAACTGTTATCACTTCTATGTCAGCATGTTCTGGCGAGGGATAAATTCCAAGGGAACAAGTTTTAAGAATTTATCTTTCCCAGAGAAATAAAAATCTTGTTTTTCTTCTCAGGGTAACATTTAGGAGCTGAGGGCTGGGGAGGCGAGAGGAGCAGAATCTGGGAGATTAGTCATCCTCTAGAATTAGAGCCAATGGATGACTGCTTGTCACAGACTCAGGTAACTTTGTCACATTTGGAACAGCGTGGTGAAGACAGAAAAATTGCTCCCCCCTCAAAAAAATCTCATCAGTGCTGACATCTTGGTATATAACTTTCAGGCTGTTATATGCATGTGTATATTTTTAAATTTTTAAAATCAAAAGTGAATTCATCCTCAACCTAGTACTTACAAGCAGCCTGTTTCATAACATGTTTTTCCCCTTATGCCATTAAATAATTAATTACCCTATAATCTTGTAAGAGAAAATCCCTTTTATGGGGGGGAGGGATAGCTCTGTGGAAAAGTTTATGTTTCTTGGTAAGTGAGAAGCCTTGAGTTCATTCCCAGAACCAAAAAACCCCACACCAAACCCAAAACAACAACAATCCCTTTGTAAAAGAATCAATGGTCAATTCCTGCCTTTCCCAACAAGTATAATCTACACTTACGTACATTTAAAAGACCTCTGTGCCCTTTAGAATGTACTAGCTATATCTGTGATACAGGGTTTTTGACTACTTCATGTTTGAAAGGCAAAACACAGCAGAACACAGAAGAAGTCTGGAATAGGCCATTTTCCTTCTCTGATAAGGCCTGCTCTATGCCTTTCTGGGGTCTGGGTAGAACAATGGCACAGCCTGTTGTAGGGTAGTGGGGGGGACATTTCCGGGGCAGGCAGGTCTGGTATAAAATAATCCTAGTGTTGTTGAAGATGGTGTTATTTTCATTCCTGGAGAAAGGTGTGTAGTTCTTATCTTACCAAACCGTAAGAAAGAAACAAGGAGTGAGCAGGAAATTTAGACCCTTAGGCCTTCTGAGACCTGTAGTTTCCTTTTCTGGGTTATGATTGATTACTTCTGTTATTTAAAAGATGCTGTGCCCAGTACTGGCACAAACAAACAAACAAAGATACAGGTTGAAACACAGAAGTTCGCTGGACAAATATTTCAGATACTTGGCCACAGAACTTATGTTGGAAGTAGATATTAGTGACTGTGAGATAAAATTCTAGGGTGAGCCAGAGGCCAGGGGCTAACACCTGTAATAGCTACTCAGGAGGCTGAGGATCACGGTTGAAAGCCAGCCCAGGAAGAAAAGTCCATGAGATGCTTTTTTTCTTTCTTTTTTTTTTGGGTCTGGTCGTGGGGCCTGAACTCTGGGCCTGGGCGCTGTCCCTCAGCTCTTCAGCTCAAGGCTAGCGAGCTCTACCACTTGAGCCACAGTGCCACTTCTGGCTTTTTTCCTATGTGGTGCTGAGGAATTGAACCCAGGGCCTCGAGCATGCAAGGTAAGCGCTCTACCACTGAGCCACCTTCCCAGCCCCGAGATGCTTTTTTTCTTTCTTTTTTGTTGGTCATGGCACTTGAACTCAGGGCCTGGGCACAGTCCCTGAGCTCTTTTTGCTCAAGGATCCACCACTTGGAGCCATAGCTCCACTTCTGATTTTCTGGTGGTTAATTGGAGATTCGTCTCACGGACTTTCATGCCTGTGCTGGCTTTGAACTGCCATCCTCAGATCTCAGTTTCCTGAGTAGCTAGGATTACAGTCATGAGCCACTAGGTCCCAGCTATGAGACTCTTGTCTCAATAAAATTACCAAAAAAAGCCAGAAGTAGAGCTGTGGCTCAAGTAGTAGAGCACTATCCTTGAGCAAAAGAAACTCAGGGACCCCACCCAGGCCCCAAGTTCCAGCCCCAGGGCTGGTACATACTACACAAAAGTCTAGGGGGAGAAGCTTATCTTTCCTAATATACATCTTACTGCTCTCCCCTCCGCCCCCCTCTGTTGCAGACTGGGACTAGAACTTGGTATCTGATGCTTTCACACACTGGCTTGCACTCTATCTTCTGAACCATGCCTCCCACCCCCCAGTTACATTTTGTCTCTAAATTTTTCAAAACCATCACATTTATGTATGTATTTTAAACTGTGACTCTTTGTGTGTAGTGGTGAATTGCCTGTATTGCCAGTCTCTGGAAAGAGGTGGGCAGAAGGAGAGTCACACATTAGAGGCCAGCTTGGTCTGTATGTATCAAGACCCTTTCTCAGCCAGGTGCCAGTGGTTCAAAGTTGTGATCCTGGTTACTCAGAAGCTTGAGATCTGGAGGACTGAGATTCAAAGCCAGCCTGGGCAAGACAACTTCTAGAGACTTTAATACACAGCAAAAGGCAAGTCTGAAGAACTGGTTTAAGTGGTGTAGCATCAGCCTACCAATCACAAGAAACTGATTTCAAAGTGTAGTAACACACACACACACACACACACAAGAATCCATCTCAAAACTACATCATTATTCAAATTGCAACATAAAATATGCTCTTAAAAACATGCACCAATTTATCAAGAGCCTAATATCTAATAAAATGTGATCAAACACACAGAATAAAAGTTCAAAGACATATCACAACACTGAAATCAGCAATACAAGAGGCACGAAAAAATTAAGAAACTTTTCCCTTGTTGAGAATTTGTGGTCTAGATGAACTTTGCTGTCCCTTATTCATGTAGTGATTACATAACATTTAATTTAGCTTCTCTGCAATAATAGAAGGAAAAGAAGAGGAGAATGAGCCTGGTACATTGTAAACTCAGTGCAGTGCTAAATGCCAAACTTGACTGCAGTGGGTTTTGATAGTTCCCGTCCTCCATCAAGTAGGTGGCGATCCTGTGCCCGTGAAGGTAGGTTTGCCATGCACTTCATCAAATGAGAAGACTGCTTCCGGAAGCTCCATCTTACCCACCGGGCTTTTTTTTTTTTTCAAGGCTGCTGCTCTACCACTTGAGTCACAGCTCCACCTCTAGCTTTTTGGTGACCAACGAAAGGTCAGAGACTCAAAGACTTTCCTGCCTGGTCTGGATTTGAACTGTGATCCTCAGATGTCAGTCTCCTGCGTAGTTTGGACTACAGGCATGAGATACTGGTACCAACCTCTGAGGACTTTTGATGGCACTGGTGGAACCATACGCCGGGTTTGTAGACAGAGAGCTGGTGCTGACAGACACTTGCATTTAGACAAAGTGGAAAGAATGGATTCAGCCCTCCCAGGCCATAACCATGCTTCTCATGGCTATTCAGATACTGTTCCTTGGGTCTTGGCCGTTCCAAAGGTCCAAAGGCTATTTATTCGACTCCCCTACTTATGTTGATCCCACCAGATTTTGCTTCTCCACAATGACACCCCGTGTCTGTGGAAGCTTACAAAAGCACGTCCTTGGAAGAGTCACATCCGAACACTGTGGAATCGGCTGCCGGTGACACTAAGTTTAAGTTTTAATGCGTCAACTTGTAGCTGGAGGAAAAAAAAAAGTGTAGAGGCAGGTTCTTTTGGTAGAGGCTCCCTGAACTGCAGAAGAACAATATTCCTTTAATTTCTTCCTTACGGCCAATCTTGTCATCCGACATTCAAGCTGCTTCTAAGACCACCGCCCAACTACTGCAAAGGCAAACCTTCTCAGGTGTCCCCAGCTAGAAGATGACTTAACGATGCAGCGGCTGGTGGTGGCCGCTGTTATTCCAACGGCGGCAGGAAACACCCGAGGTGAGGTGCAGTGGGCAGGCAGGACTTTCACAAGGGTGTAGATCCAAGGAAGGCATGTCGTGCAGAAAGAGCGATCTGAGGAAAGGCATCAATGGGAGGGATGAATGGATGCGGGCTGAAGCAAGGCCGGGCAGGGCATTCCGGTTCCACGATGCCTCTGTGATTCCAAAGAACTCAGCTTCCACCTCTGGAGAATACTAAGAAAATTCTAGAAAAGCTGGGCGCTGGTGGCTCATGCCTGTAATTCTAGCTGCTCAGAGGCAGAGATCTGAGGATTATGGTTCAAAGCCTGCTGGGCAGGTGAGACTCTTATTTCCAATTAACTACTCAAAAACTGGTTATGGATCCGTGGCCTAAAGTGGTACAGCGCTAGTCTTGAGCAAAAAGAGTTCAGAGACAGCACCCAGGCCCCGAGTTCATGCCCCATGACTGACAAAACAAAAACAAAATCAAAACACTCTGGAAGAATGAAGAGAACATTAATTATTGATATCCATTTCTCCTTCCTAGTTGCTTATGTGTGTGTGCGCGTGTGCGTGTTCATGCACATGTGCGTGTGCTAGTCCTAGGGCTTGAACTCAGTGCCTTGGCATTCTCTATTCCTTAGCTTTTTCATTCCAGGCTGGCTTTCTAAACCACTTCAGCCACAGCTCCACTTTCAGCTTTTGGGTGGTTAATTAGACCCAAGAGTCCCACAGACTTTCCTGCTCAGGCTGTCTTTGAACTGTGATCCTCAGATTTCATTCTCCTGAATAGCTAGGATTATAAGTACCTGGCTGTCTGGTTGCTTGATCTTTTTGTATAATTTTGTGGTCAAACGCTGTCATAGAAATCTTTGTGTCCTCCTTACTCCAAGTTCATATATTGAAACTTTATCCCAAGTCCATTGCTTTAGGAAGGGGGACCTTGTGCAAGTTGTTAGGTCGAGGGTAGAGCCTCATAAATAGGACTAGTACCCTTGTAAAGGAGATGCCCAAAGAGCTCTTCCACCCCCTTTGCCAGCTGTGAACAAGGGGAGCAGTCTGCACCAGCCACCAGATGTGCCAAAGCCTTGATCTTGAGTTGCCCAGCTTCTAGGACTGTGAGAAATGATTCCGTTGTTTATGAGCCACTTTTTAGTAGTTGGTCTTAGAAGTATGAACAAACAGGCTTTTTGGGAAGAAAATGAAACAAGCTTCTGATGTTAAATTCATTTTCTTAATGTAGAGGGTGAACCTGTATCGAACCTTTCACCTAAATGTACATAATCTTGTACATGAGAATGGACCAGAAAGTCCTTGCACTCCAATATTTAAAAACCTTCTGCAACATCTGAGGCCTTCGCTTGGGCTCTTCAGTGTTGGGTGATTCTCTACCTCTCAGCTCAAACTAACTGGCACCAGTGCTGGCTACCACAGCCTGGCCTTCCAGCCTCAGGCAGAACATTTTCAGAATCATTTCCCATAATCAGACATCTCACCAAGGGGTCTTGCTTTGTATTTTCCCTTCTCCTTTTCAACTTCAACATCCTGTCTTTGAAACAGTTGTCAAGCGGCAGGTCTTGAGTCTTCCTTCCCTCCCATCTCTCCCTCCCTTCTTCCTTCCCTTCTTTCCCTCCCTCCCTCCCTCTCCTTCCTTCCTTCCTTCCTCTCTCCCTCTCTCCTTCTCTTCCTTCCTTCTTTTCTCCCTCCCTCCCTTCCTCTTTCCCTCCTTCCCTTCCTTCTGATCCTCCTTCTTCCCCCCACCCCCCTCTATCTTTTATACTGGGAATTGGACTCAGATCCTCATGTTTACCAGGCAGGCACTCAACCACTTGAGACTTGCTTTAGGCCTTTTGCTTTTAGTTCGTTTTTCAGACAGGGTCTTGGTGCCTTAGACTATGATCCTCCTGCCTCTGACTCCCACGTAGCTGGATGACCGGCATGTGGCACCATGCCCAGCTGATATCGTTCTAAGCATACCTTCTTATGGGAAAGGACTGCAGAAAGCATTTACATAGGCCTTTTAAAATAGCAGCTTTGTGAGCTAGCACATGCACATCACCCAATGTCGCATGGATTCAAACACTTCTGCACCCTGAGCCCATTTGCAGTTGCCTCTCAATCTTGTCCCCAGCTTTTGGCAACCATGGACCTACTTTTAGTCTGTATAGGTTTTGGGTTTTCTTAAACAAAGAAGTTTCCAGTGTTGCTTTTTATATAATTTCTATATCAGTCATCCGAGGACCCATGGGAGCAGCTTTGGATTATATAACATTCCTTTAAAATGGTCCCTTTTTTTGGATGACTTTTGTCTAGAGCTACAGACAGGGTTAATAAAAATTTATGAATGGTTGCTCCATAATGGGTTATTATAATTTATCTTCCTAATCACTAAAGAACCATCTAGACAATAACAGCAGAGATTCCGCCCCCCCCCCCCAGTCTCCCCTCGGGCCCCTGTCCAAATATAGAGCCCTGAATGGACTATTGATCCAACCAGCAGTGTATGTAGACCTGGAGCCTGGTCTGGCTTTGAGAACAAGGAGAAGAAGCCCACGGGATCCCCACTCTGTTCTTCACAGGAGTCTCCCAGATCCTCCCAATGCAGAAATCCTGCCTTTGTTCACATCCTCTTGCCTGTAGGGAGTGGCTTTCCTCTTCTCCCTGCCCTGAATTCCACCCACTCTTCAAGATCCATACCAAGATTTAGTACCTCCCCTCTCCACACGTTGTTCAGGCTCTCTGTGTTCAGATGCCACATAGTTTAGTCACCCTTGACACTGTGTATGACCATAAACAGCTTTTCAGAGGGGACTTTGCCATTAGCCCCTCCTTCAGTACTCCCCTGAGGCCTAGATGAATAGGCTGTCCTGACCCCTACCTCCTGATTCTTTCTCTTTCGGAGCTCCTATATATAGCCCTTTGAACTTTCCTTATTATTTTCTGCTTTATTTCATAGTCCTTTGAGTAGTTCATAATGTTGTGGGTGTCTTGTGGGAGGGAGATTATTCATTTTCAAGTCCTCCTTGGGGAAGTGACATAGTGCCTCGTACATGATAACAATAAAATAACAGCCATCAGCATGTGCATTTCACTTTGTAGTTTCTAAAGGGCCTTCACATCCCTCTGTGTTTGATCCCTATGGCAATCCTGAGAGAGAGGGATGATTATTAGACTCCTTTTACAGACAAGAAATCTTGGCCTTGTCTCTCTAAGATATTCTGTTACAAACTACCAGAGCTCTGCAATGTGACCCTGGAGCTCAATAAATCTTTGTTGAATTGATGGAATGCGATTTGGCTGGTCACGGAAAAATGGATGAAGGTACAAGAAGTTAGGAGCAGGGTCAGTGCTTATGTGTTGTAACTTTTGTGCGTGGTGGTTCATATCTATAATCCTAGCTACTCGGAGGATGAGATCTGGGGATTGAGATTCAAAGCCAGTCAAGGCAAAAAAGTTGGCTATATATATATATATATTTTTTTTTTTGGTTAACCAAGAAGCAACTTTATGGAGACGGTTCCAACATTGACTGGTCAGGGCCACAGCACAGTCTCAGGAGCTGATACTGTGACCTTGGACTGAGTTGGCTAGATTTTATCTCCAAAAAAAAAACAAAAAAACAAAACAAAACCCTAGCAAAAAGCCATTCTGGAGAAGTGGCTCAAGTGATAGAGCAACAAGCAAGCCAAGGAAGAGTGTACAGCCCTGAGTTCAAGTCTGGGTAATGTGAAAAAAAAACAAAACAGTGTCAAATTGAGATTTTAGAGCAAAAGGAGACAGGGTGGTGGGTAGTTATCTAGGAAGTTTAACAGCAAAATACTTTTTTTCTCTGGTTTGGGAAATGGTTTTGCAAAGGTCTTCCTTAGTTGTGAAGCCCTCTGGTTTTGGATCTGAATTTCCCTGTATTATTTCCCCACCCCCCACCCCCCCCCCCACCGGTCTATCCACAAGCCATGCTGTCCTCCAGGACAGCCAGGCAGGTGCAGAACAGGCTTGGAAGGTCCTGCTTGGAGTCAGAGCGGATCAAGAGCCGGGGATGGCTGGGGAGGTGAGGCTTCCCATAGAAATAACAGCAAGCAGGCCCGGTGGAGGTAAGCTCCCTCTGATTGGAACAAGGAAGCCCTGTGGAAAGCAAACACATCCCCTCTATCATTGCTGAGTTTATGGCTCTTTAAACACATCTGCTACAAAAGGCTGCTGTAGGGTAAATAGCAATGGGGGCAAAGGCAGGAGAGCCGGGAGCCAATTGAACCACAGGTATGTGAACTTGCAAAGCCTGTCTTGCTCTGGAGGGTGCACACGCAGGTCCAGGCTGCCTGTTCTCCCATGTGCCGTCTTGGCTCTTTCTGTCAAGACACCCCAGGGAGCAACCTAGCTGCAGCAGCTGGGGACATGGTATTTTGTGGGGTACAGTGACCCATCCTATTGCTGTGGACCCCACTATGTGTCACCATCAGGGCTCACCACAGCATCTCAAGCTATTCTTTCCTTTTGTCCTCAGGACAAATCTAGGAGATGGAGTCTTTAAGTCTTCATTGACAGAAAGGGAAGCAGCCCAAGGAGGCTGAGTGACTTCGGTCCCCAGCATTGTAGCTCGGAGGCAATTTCTGCCCCATCCATTATCTTGCAAGGGATTTAACTCTTACACTTGGATAGTTTCTTAATAGTTTCTCCCATTATTTCTTGGTTTTCTGCCTCACATTTCTTTTTTTTTCTTTTCTTTTTGCTACAGGACATAAGTAATTTGTAAATAAAAGATGACCTTTGGCAATCACTCACTAGAGATACGTATCTCATTGTGACTGGTGAGGTTATGTTCACTGTTATCGTTTATTTACTTGCTGGTTTACAGCAAGTAATTCCAAACAGAAAATGCACCAAGTACACAGCTCTCTCCACTCCCGTTCCCAATTCATCCCTAGGAATGACAAAATGACTGTATGCCAATCCCAACTTTTTCTCTTATCTTCTCAAATATTATTTATTTTGTGACAGTACCGAGGCTTGGACTCAAGGTCTGGTTGCTGTCCCTTAGCTTTTTTGCTCAAAACTATCACACTACCACTTGAGCTACAACTTCTGGCTTTTTCTGATTAAGTGGAGGTAAGACTTTCAAAGACTTTTTGCCCAGGCTGGTTTTTGAATTATGACCCTCAGATCTCAGCCTCCTGAGTAGCTAGAATTAAAGGCATGACCCCCAGCACTGGGCTAAAATTCTTTATTCATTTAATTTTATTTTGGTGCCAGTATTCAAGCCTGAACTCAGGGACTTAGCCTCTTTTTTGGGGGGGGGTCTGGTCGTGGGGCCTCAACTCTGGGCCTGGGCGCTGTCCCTCAGCTCGTCAGCTCAAGACTAGCGCTGTACCACTTGAGCCACAGCACCACTTCCAGCTTTTTTCTTTTTGCTTATGTGGTGCTGAGGAACTGAACCCAGGGTCTCATGCAGGCAAGGCAAGCGCTCTACCACTGAGCCACCTTCCCAGCCCAGACTTAGCCTCTTGATTGGCTTTTTCTCTTAAGGCTAGTACTCACCCACCTAAGTGATACCTCTACTTCTGGCTTTTTGCTAGTTAATTAAAGATAAGGATTCTCAGATCTGTCTACCTAGGCTGGCTTTGAACTGTGCTCCTCAGATCTCAGCCTGCTGACTAAGAAGTATTATGGGCATGAGCCATCAGCAGCTAGCTTGATTTCTTTTTCTACACAGTTAAAAATGCATTGCAGATCCAGATGTACATTCATTTTACAGACACGGAAACTGAGGTTCAAAGTGGTTGAATGAGCACCTAGACTCAAACAGAGGCCATATGGTAGAGCTGGGAACTCAACGTAAAACCATCTGACCCTGACCCACGTTTCAACCTCTCTAGCTAGCTTCTGGTCTAATCCAAGAGCTTTGGCCACTAAAGACTTGACTCTCCTGCGTGGATTATTTGCTCCTGGGTTAATTGCTCAGGCATTGCATGCACTTGTTTTGTTTTTTTGTTGTTGCTTTTACAAATAATTGTATTGTTATTATGAAGGTGTTGTACAGAGGGGTTACAGTTCCATAAGCCAGGTAATGAGTACAATTTTTCCTGGACAATGTCACCTCCTTCCTTCACTTTCTCCCAGTTTTCCCCTCCTGTCTCTGTCCACATGTCACATAGCTCATTTCTTACATGGTGTATAGTGACTACCCTGACCGCATTAGTTCACTCTTCCTCCTACCAGTCCCATGTCCTCCTTTGGTGCCACTTCTGCCTGTCTAGTATGCATGCCTTCAGTCATGGTGGGGCTCAGAGGATGAGTTAAATAATGTCTGGAGCAGGCTGTGTCCCCAGGTGAAGGGGCTGTGTGGACGCACAGAGGGGACATGCTGGCTCCTTTCCCAGATGTGCCCACGCGGCCTCTCTCAGAACTGGTCTAAGGTTTCCTTCCAGCTGGCTCATCCTGTGACCTTGGGAAAGTTCTGCCTCTCTGCACCTTTGTTTCACACTCAGTTATAAAACAAGGCTAATAATACTTTCTACCTCGATCATTAAAGGGAGAAATGAACAGACAAGCCCCGTAGCTCCTCCTTATAGTTTGAATACCACCAGAGCAGAAGAGATGGGAGAGATCACTGAAGCATCCTCTACTGGAGGTTAGACAGACAGATGGACAGACAGACAGACAGAGGCAACAACTGCCCAGATGGAAACGCATTTTAACCAAGATGTATTCCCCTATGGAAACTGTGTTTCTTATAGATTCTTCCTTTTTTTGCACAGCTATTATTATTATTTTTAAATCTTGCACTTTGGCTAAAACACTGCTTCTCTCTGAAATGTCCTCCCCCACTGCCTCTCTGACATTGTGCCTGTCACTCAAGGCCCCTCTGAAATGCCACATTTCCATGAAACCTGCCTCTATTCTTTCAACTAAACTCTCTCTCTCTGTCTCCCCCTCCCAGTGCTTTGTGTGTGATTCTCTTCAGTTCATATTCAGCCAGGTGTTATGGTGTTGTTGTTTTTTTAAATACAAATTTTATCATTCCATTCTCCTAATATATCATCAGTATATCAAAGACAAGAATAATGTCATTTCCATAGCCCCCCTAAACTGCTAACATAGCCTTTTTTTTTTTTTTGGTCGGTCATGGGGCTTGAACTCTGGGCCTGGGCACTGTCCCTGCGCTCTTCAGCTCAAGGCAAGCGCTCTACTGCTTGAGCCACAGCGCCACTTCTGGTTTTCTAGTGGTTTATTGGAGATAAGAGTCTCATGAACTTTGCTGCCTGGGCTGGCTTTGAAACATGATCCTCAGATCTCAGCCTCCTGAGTAGCTAGGATGACAGGCGTGAGCCACTGGCGCCCGGCTCCTAACATAGCCTTTCATATTGTTGACTCATATTTAATTGCGGAATGGACAAATACATGAATGAAATATTTGTAGAAGAAAAATTTCAATAGTGATTATCTGGAGAAGCTGATCCCACAGAGGTGCCAATTAATCCACCCACCCATGCATGCATCCATCCACCCAGCTACCTTCCCAACCATGTATGCTTTGGACAAAGAGTACTGGAGAATCTCCTAGTGCAGGACATTGTTCAAGGTGTCTCACATCAGTCCTACTCAGGTTTCTGCACACAGTCAAGCAGGCTGTGTTAGTGTTGAGAGACCTGGATCCTCGCTAACACTGTAACCTTGAGCAGGCAGCACAGTAAATCTCCATTTCACTTTGCCGGTGAAGGGGCTAATACTGGAGATCCTGTTCTGTCCCACTCCCAGAAGTATGGAAGCAAAGTGCGGTAGCAAAGTGAAAATGTTTCAGCTTGCTCAAAGTGCCACAAGCACACGCGTGTATTTGTCTACATATTCATATGCACACATACACATAGGTGAATTGGCATAGACATGTTTTTAAATTAAGGTATACAATGCATGATAGATATTGATGTTTTTTGGTCTTGTGTTCAGAGCCTTTTGATGTCTCTTTTGCTTTTAGTTCATAGCTGGCACTCTACCAATTGAGCCTCACCTTTCACTTATGATTTTTTGATAGTTCAATTAGACATTAAGAGTTTCATGGATTTGTCTGCTCTGGCTGGCTCCAAACTGTGATCCTCAGATCTCAGCCTCATGAGTAGCTAGAATTGCAAGTGTGAACCACTGGCACCTGGTCTTGTGTTGTAGTTATATCTGTAGGATTATTTCAAATAGATTTTCCCCTATTTGCAAATTTAATGTTAATGTTATTTAGCTATCATCTATCCATCTATTATGATGATCATCAGCAGCATGTCTCTACAGATTATCTATCAACTATCCCCCAACTGTTGGTCATTTGAGCAATTTTCAATTCTTCATTATTACACATGACCTATTTATAATCACACTGCCACCTCACACATTCTTGGCTTGGCTCCCTCTACTGTCAGTTGATATCTACCCAAGGAATGCCAACTCATTTTATTATTAGCCTGTGCAAGACAGAATTAGGAAGGAATTATAAACATATTTTTTTAATGTCAGATTGTGAGTTTCTAAAATAGTTTGGGAACCACTTCTTTGGTGAGGAGTGAGTTTTGGACAATTGCATTGTGGTTCATATCTAGCAGAGAACAAAACAGGGGAGAGTGGGTAGAACTTCATCCATTAGTCAAGTTCTTAAGAACCTCCAAGAGAACAGGCACTGTTCCAGATTGAAGAAAACGGTTGTGGACCTTGCCTGAAGGAGTTTATAGTTCTGTGTGGGATAAAGGGCTTCAGGTGGGCCACCTGAGCAAATCTACTAGGGCAGAGTGTTCAGGACACACCCAGTGGAGTCCAGAAGCAATGCCATCTCTTTGGGTCCTAGGAAGAAGTGCCAGGAAAGCGGGTTCTGAGGACCTGCGACCTGGGGACCAAGGTTCAGGGGCAGAAGAGTCCAGGCATTGGAGAAAGGGTACCATATATTGATGCCCCAAAGAATTGTTGGATGAGATTTCCCAGGGAGGGGATTCATGGCGATTGAGGTCTATTTGGAGGCCCATCTTTGGAAAGATCAAGTCACTTAGAGGAAGTCTCTGAGTGCCTCACTATTCCCCAGGAGATCTCAGTTCAAAATAATCAGTGTACCAGAGCTTCATTATCTTGGGGTGACACGTGCCGAACTCTTCCAATGTAATATATGTGAGAGTTGGCTCTAAGCCCCTTTCCTTCAAGCTCCAGTATTTCCATCAAACCCTAATGTGAAATATAGCTATTGCCATGGTTTGGAGGAGTGTTATCAGAGGCCCGTGTATTGAAAGACTTTGTTCTCAGATGGTGCCATGGGGAGGTGCTGGAACCTTCAGGAGGTGTGGCCTAGTGAGAGGTCATTAGGTCATTGGGGGGGTGTGCCTTTGAAGGGGATTGTGGGACCTTGACCTCTTCCTCCTCCTCCTCCTCTTCCTCCTCCTCCTTTTTTTTCCTTTTAGTGAACAGTGGGCTCTACTCTAAGCCCTCATCATTGTCACCCAGCGTCTCCAGCAGAGGTGGAAAGCAACGGGTTCACTGGATGTTAGATGGGAACCTCCAAAACAGTGAACTCAACAAATTTTCCCTCTTTATAAATTAAAGATCTTAGGTGGTTACAGCAACAGACTGCTAACCAATACAGCAACGTTTCTTGACTCTGGGCCATGAGATTGTCCCCTGCTATTGGCTTATTCTAGTCACTACCTGTATACTTGCAAGGGGCTTTTTTTTGGTGAACATACCTTTCTTTAAAATTTTTTATTGTTATTATAAAGGTGACACACAGAGGGGTTACAGTTATGTAAGTCAGGTAAAGAGTACATTTCATTTTGGACAATGTCATCCCTTGCAAGGACCATTTTATAAAAGAAAATATTTTAAATTAGGATCTGTACCCTATCAAGGGCTGAATAAGGGAGCAATATAAAGTAATCTGGAATTAGCTTGAAAATGTGGAGTGTCTAGCCTTCACATATATCTTTTTTTTTCAGATGGTGCATACTACAAAGCTGTCTGGTCTGGTAGGCCAACAGACAGACTGCCCGACACGACTTACTGCAGCGTGTCCTAAGGTATTTCTCAGATTTCCCACCAATATTTGGAAAATAAGATCATATTAGATCACGTGGTAAGATGACAATTTTTTTCTAAAGTGCCTGCCCTGGCAAAGAGTAATTCCATAAAGAGTAGTTGTTATTTTTTTAAAAAAAATATAATTATCTTAATTGAGTTAGAAAAAAAGTGAGCTGGGCTCTGGGGGCTCACACCTGTCATCCTCGGTACTCAGGAGGCTGAGAGCGGAGGATTGCAGTTCAAAGCCAGCCTGGGCAGGAAAGTCTATGAGACTCTTATCTCCAATAAACCACCAGAAAACCAGAAGTGGTGCTGTGGCTCAAGTGGTAGAGTTCTAGCCTTGATCTGAAGAGCTCAGGGACCCTACCCAGGTCCAGAGTTCAAGCTCCATGATCAACAACAAAAAAAAAAAAAAAGAAAGAAAGAAAGAAAAAGAAAAG
Organism: Dipodomys ordii; assembly: GCF_000151885.1. Classification (NCBI taxonomy): domain Eukaryota; kingdom Metazoa; phylum Chordata; class Mammalia; order Rodentia; family Heteromyidae; genus Dipodomys; species Dipodomys ordii. The sequence goes on from NW_012267405.1 coordinate 372,335, forward strand.
AGAAGAAGTGTAGATAGTACCACAGAGAGAAAGTTCTCTAATCCGGTCTTTTGTGCTGTTTTGCAAATCGGAGATCTGTTTTAGCTACAGAACTCAATCCTGCCTCCTGGAAAATGTTATTTTACATTATGGGCACTTCAGATTTGTTCCTTTAATGCATCGCATACTTTTTTTTTTTTTAACAAACTGACAGCTCTTTGATCTAATTTGCTGGTAGATTATGCAAGAAATAAATATTGTATTGAAACCAGGAGCTAGTCAGGTCTTGCCCTTTTCCCTGCCTCCTCCTGCTCTTCCTCCTGCCCCCTGCCTCCTCCACCTTGCCTCGCCTCTGCGGTGGAGTCAGAGCAGGATAGTGGTAGGCACAGATTCTTGTTTGTTCCTGACTGCGGCTCAGGTGGCCCAGGTCTTAAAGACCTCTGTCTACTTGTTAACCTTGGCCCTGCACCTGTTAGTCCATCCCCGCCTCCACCTGTTGCGGCTGTCAGCCACTTTCTTTCTCTTTAGATCATCTGACCTTCTGTAGTCTTTCCTGTGATGTCCACTGCTATCCAGGATTTCTGGTAGACATCGAGGGCACTGGATGACCCCAAAGTTGAAACAAGGTTCCAGCGGGATCACCTTAGGGCAAAGGGCTTCCTCCAGCCTGGGGCAGGATGGCAGGTGGGGAAGGGCTCCCGGGGACCTAGCTGACTTGGCAGTATTCCTTTGGTACTTCTCTAAAAAGTGCTCCTGAGAGCCAACCATCAAGCTTCCTGTGTTTATCTGGGAGCAAGCAGAATCTTGGCAAGAAAGCATCAGCCCTATAACAACAACAACAACAACAATACAGCTCTCTACATTAAAGCACAACACTATTTTCCCTGACAGCCTAAAATGAGTCACCAGCAATTGCCGCTGTGAATTTTGCTCCTTTATGCCATGCCAACTAAGACAACTATGAAGAGAGCCATCATAGGGGCTTCCAGAGAAAGAGCAAGAAATCTGCAGAGGCCACAGAGCTGGTTTTCTCCACGCAGGTTTTGTCCAGGTAACAGAACATAAGCTAGGGCTGGTGATTAATCATGTGGAATTAACCACAATTCACCCTTGGGTTGTGGGGGAAATTGCAAATGCATCTGGAGCTCTTGGTGACAGGATAAACCATGCATGAGGCCTCTGCCTTCCAACCTAGTGCTCTGTAAATTGTTTCCTGTGGTTTCTGAACTCTCATTCTGAGAGAGAAAGAGAACCCTCTGAATAGGTCATTTTCTTTATTCTGTTGATATAAACTAATGAGGAAGCAAGCAAAAGCTATGCACATAAGCAAAGTACAGTTTTTCAAAAGGAATTTGTTTATCATCATCATTATTGCTCTTACTCTTCTAGTGCTAGGGAGTGAACCTAGGGCCTCTGCATGCTAGGCAAACACTCTACTGCTGAGCTACCCAAAATTATGCTTGCCCTTCAAGCCTGGGTATGCTGTGTATATAGTTGCACACACCTGGCTGCTTTCTTTAACAGTACTTTGATAGACATCTCTGCCTGCCATTACCTGAAGATCTTTTGCAGCTTTTGTGTTACCAACTAGACCTTGTGTGCATTTATTTATTTAACACTGCTCCTAAATTCTGCCCATAAAGGTGGCTTCTTGCTGGTTGGTTTTGTTTGGTTTGCTAATATAAAGAAGACACAAATCATATTTTTGGGGACTTACCTTTTTGAGTGCTTATACAATCTTTCAAAAGATATGCCATGGAGAAAGAAAGCTCATGTTTTTCTCTCTTGAGGAGCTCAGAGGACAGACATACAACCCACAAATTATTCTTAACATGTTTCAGCACAAGCTATCATCAATTTTCTGGTATTTATCATCCTTCTAAACTTTATTCCACTGTGATTCTTTAGTTTTTAGATTTGTGTGTGTGTGTGTGTGTGTGTGTGTGTGTGTGTGTACGCGCACGCGTGTGGGTGTGTGTAGGTCCTGAGGCTTGAGCTTAAACTCAGTGTCTGGCTGCTGTCACTGAACTTTTTTTTTTTTTTGGCTCAAGACTAGCACTCTATCAGTCGAGCCACAGGTCTACTTCTGGCTATTTGGTAGTTAATTGGGGTTAAGAATTTCATGGACTTTCTGGCCAGAGCTTTTGAACTGCAATCCTCAAGTTGCTGCCTCCTAAGTAGCTAGGATTACAGGCCTGAGCCACAGGCGCCTGGCTATTTTTTAGACATTTAAAGCATTCTGAAGTACATTTTTGCACTGTGACATTTTCCCCATTTGGATCTTCCCCCTCTGAAATCATTGCCTGTCTATTGGATGATTGAAAGATCACCCTGAGAACACGAATGTGATTGGTTGAGAAGGACCCCCTGAGTGTCTAAAAGAAGAACATGTAGTTATTCAAATACGTGGGCTCTGTTCTACTGGAAATTCTTTGCTTGATACCTTAGAGAGAGGCAGATCTGTGATTCATCCTGCATAGTAATGAGGCATTGCTGAGAATGAATGCTAAATATTTTAATAGGCAACATTTTGGAGTGAAGGCTCTTTTACACAGTAAATAGTTGCTGATTTGTGTGTACATACATCATTCCTCCTGGAAAGCTAAGTGATTTTTTTCATCTAAGGGTAGTCAGTAGATAGAATTACCGCAGTTCTAATCTTCTCCTTTCTCCTGCCTTCTCATTCTGTGGCCTCCTCTCTTTTATTAACAGATGAATTCTAGCACAAAAGACAGCTCTAGACAACAGGGCAGAGGGAGGTGAGAGGATTTTAGAGGATGAATGTTGTGGCATGTGTGTGGGCCGCCACCTTTGCATCTGTGTTTCTGTGACCAGATAGCCGGATATTCTGAACCACTATTAAAGGCCAGCAGAAGCCCCGCTTGGTGTGGCAATTACTTCTGAGATTTTACGATCTGGAGAAAAAGGCATCCTGGACAATACTTAGTAGATATTTCTCCCCTGTTTTGAACCTTTGGAGAATGCTGGTATTTAGATTTGGACTGGAACACTATGATTTCATTTTTCACAAACATTTACAAAAATATTGTTCTTAAAAGAGTTTGGAATACTCCCTGAAGGGAATACTGTGCATCTTTATCTACTAATCAGGATGTGAATTCTGCCCCCCCCCAGTGGTGGGTGGGGGAGGGGTACTGCATTGTGAATTCAGAACCTCAAACTTTCATCCAGGCGCTTTTTACCATTTGAGACACTTCATCCATCAGCCCTCTTTTTTTGCATAAAGCTTCATGTTATGCCAGGCCAGGCTGGTCTTTGATCCTCTATTTGTGCTTCCTCTTGCTTTTGGGGTGACAGGTGGGTGTCACTGTACTTAGCTGCTCATCAAGATGGAGTCTTACCTTTTTTTTGGACTGGGCTGGTAAAAAGCCTCCTGTTCTTTGCCTTTCAAGTAGCTGGAATTACAGGCTTGAGCTACCACACCCAGCCTAATTGATCATTTGAAAGTGAAGAAATTCAGTCTTGAAATAACCTTGCTCCATGCTCGGAGCACAGCCATGACAGTGACGGGGAACAACCTGGACATCGAGCAATTTCATGTCTATTTATCAGCTCGTTTCCATGGAGAAAAATTCAGAGAACTCTAAGTAAACAGATGCCGAGCCAGCGTGCTATTCCTAAAGATGCGCGTGGACCGTGTCCACATTGAGGTTGGCAAGGCTTTCAAAGAGCTGGGAATGATTTGGGTGGGGGCGTGAAAGACAAGATAATTTTAGATCCATTTTGGAAAGCATCAAATCCCACCTTGTGAGAGGCTGGATCCATTGTCAGCTTTGTATTTCTGAGTGGGGAGCTTCTAGAACATGCCGGCAGTCTCCATGCCTGGTCTGGGTACCACACTCTTGTGCTTTTGTTTCTTTCCCTTAGGAAAACTCACCCAGCTTCTCTTGAAGACTAGGCCCCTCTCCCCTCCCTCTTCCAAAAAGCTTTTTCTGCAGCTCCGCCACAGTGATCTCTCCCGGGTAACAATTCGTTGTCCTCTGTGCTTACATTGAAAACATCAGCACCTTTCCTACAGGATGGTGGGGGGGGTAGTGTAACCAGTGTTTATTTTATTAAAAAACAAAACAAAACAACACAAAAGGCAAGGAAGAAAAGCCCTGATCTAGAGGGTTTGTCGTCTTCTGTGGTGTAAACTCCCTCCTGCTGTTCAATTGCAAGCATACCAGTGTGAGAAACTGAACCCAGAGTTGGGAAGGGATGTGCAAATATGGCTCTGGTGAGCCAGTTCAAACTGACCCAGCAGGTGGATGGTGTGTCGGAGGCCAGCTGTGGGATTATCCTGAATCTCCTGTTGCTTTTCCTACCTCACCTGCTGCCAGGGACTCCCTGCAAGTTGTGCAATGTTACCAACCCAGATTGAAAAGATGCTGGACTGGGTCAGTAGATGCTGGGAGGTTAGCAAAGCACACTTCTGGATGTGTCTGCCAGAGAAACCATGGTCAACTGGGACAGTAACTGAAGGGGGACAATCTCAAGAGGTTGGAGGCCCAGAAGAGACAAAAACATCAGCAGGAAGAAGCTAGCCAGCCAGCTCAGGTTTGCTTTCTGAACTCTACTTCCTGGCTACCATGAAGTGATCTGTTCCACTCACCGCTTCACTGTGGTCATGTTTTACCTCTGGTAATGGAGCCAGTAACCACAGGCTGCACATCCTAAAACCACGAGCTCAGCAAAATCCTCCCTCCTTCAAAATTGTTATCCTGACATCATGATAAAAGGTGACAAATATGTCAGGTGCTGGTGGCTCACACCTGTAATCCTAGCTACTCAGGAGACTGAGATCTAAGGATTATGGTTTGCAGCCAGCTGGGACAGGAAAGTCTGCAAGACTCTCATCTTGAATTAACTACCAAAAAGCCCGAAGGAAAGCGGTGACTCAAATGGTAGAGCACGAGCCTTGAGCAAAAAAGCTCAGGGACAGTACCCAGGCTCTGAGTTCAAGCCCCAGAACCAGCAGGCACACACACAGACAGACACAGACAGACAGACAGACAGTCACACACACACACACACACACACACACACACACACACACACACAGGTTCCTCTCGAGTATACAATTTAAACTGATGGATAGATCTAGTCTACTTTTCTTGCCCTGGATCGGTGGTAATTATCTCACAGTATTTATACTTTCTCAGATATATAGCATTACTTATTCTCAGGTTTGCTGGTTTGCTTTTTCTTCAGGAGGGCAGGGAGATTTTTCTCTTCCCTCATTGTTTTAATTATATACCCCAAACTCTTTGAGCAGTGCTTGGAACAGGGTAAGTGCTCAATAAACATTTGTCTAATAAATGAGTGAGATGCTGTGTACACTACTCTCATCTCCTGCCAAGCACGTCGGCAAAGCTATCTCGAACCAAATAAATCCTGTTGACTGATTAACTTCTACGAGGCAGAAAAGGGAGTCGTTGACAACCTCAGTGGAAACAGTTTCCGTTAGACCCAGAAAGTGCTCTCCTCAACAAGTGCAGGATTCTTCCACAGGGAACACCCAGCGTGTCCTCAGTATCTGAGAGCTTGGCAAATAGTTCTCCCACAGTGTGATTAAAGCATGAGCGGAGCCCCTCCCCCTCCCCTCAAGGAATGGGGGAGAGAATTCATTAAGGGCTCATCAATTTAAATTTGTTTTCAGGAAGCAAAAATCAATCTGTCATCCTTAAAACTCACTTGAGCTTGCACACCAAACTGTTTAATTCTGCAGAATCTGCCTGGTACTGAACTGATTAGACCTGGTAATTGAGGATGCTGCATTTGTTTGAGACCAAGCTCCAGCAGAATGTCTGAGCACATAGCTGCTTTGAAAGGCGCAGGCCCACCAGGCCTGTGCATGGCTGGAGGGTACTTGTGGAAGGCATGCACAGATGAATGAATGAATGAATGAATGGAGGAAGGAAGGAAGGAATGGCTTTTGGTTTTTTAAGCTTTTATACTTACTCTGCTACATTTCTTGAAGGTGACCTCTTTACTTCCTGGCTCCATATGTCCTTGTGTGATAAAAATGATATTCTGTGGGCTGGGATTGTGGCTTAGTGGTAGAGTGCTTGTCTTAGCATGCATGAAGCCCTGGCTTCAATTATTCAGTACCACATAAACAGAAAAAGCTGGAAGTGGTGCTGTGGCTCAAGTGGTAGAATGCTAGCCTTGAGCAAAAGAAGTTCAGGGACAGTATCCAGGCCCTGAGTTCAAGCCCCAGGACTGGAAAAAAATGCTATTCTGTATATATGCATCCATCTATCCACCCATCTATTTATTGCCGTATTGGGGATTGAAACCAAGGCCTTGTATTTATTAGGCAAGGGCTCTGTGCTTGAGCCCCAGCTCTATTGTGCTTTTAGAGACAAGGAAACCAAGACCCGCACTGAACCCTAAAATGCTACTATTGCTATTTAACAACTACACCAAAAGTCACAGGATTTAAACAATAGCCATGCATGTACGTATTAGCCATAATTGAACTTCTCTCTTTTCCTTCTACAGTGCTGAGAATCAAACCCAAGGCCTCAAAAATGCTAGGTAAGTGTTCTGCCATTGAGCTATAATACCCTTAACCTAGAACTGAACCCCTTATATATGCTCCATCAGCTGCAGAGAGATCTTCCTATAGGCTGGGCAAACTGGGGCAACAGGGCTTTAAGAGTTTCCACCACCCAGAAGGCAAGTCCAAATTCATTCACGTGGCAGCAGTGGGGTTGTCTGAGACTGGATGGTGTAAAGCTCAGGCTCAGAAGTAGTGCTATCCCTCCACTCCACGCTCTTGGTTAAGAAGGGCAGAGGCAAATCTAGATTCAAGTAGATTCCATTTCTTAATGAAGTGCCTTAAAAGATACAACACTCCAGAAAGAGGTGGAAATCTAAGAATTCACCATAGTGCTTGCCCAGCTGAAGTCTTGTGTAGGTCTTCCAAATTACTCTGGACTCCCCGTGTTGGATTTCTAAGTCTTCATATCTTGGACATCATACTTGGTTATGCACATATGAGTTATGCAGAAATGAACCAATCAGTTGCTGACTGCCATCTCAGTCAGTGCTGGACCAAGAAAAGCTCTTCTTGTGCGTCTCTCTTCTTCTCAACCCCTGGCCTCTCCCTACTGAGCACCAGCCTGCCTCTTAGTCACTATATTGTTATTTCTAAAAATAGTGGAGTTATGCAGAGTAGCTCTCTCTGGAGGACTGCTCGTATCAGTCTCAAGTTTCCAGCACTCTTGTCTGAGTCTCCTACCTGGGTTGACAGAAGAAGGAAAAGTAATTTTTGAATAGCTAGAAAACAGGCCCTTTACAGCAAGTGAGTTAAGCACTTTTCCTATTGTTCGGAAGCTTGGCACCAGGAGTGTGAACTAGATTGGAATTCATGCGATTGTTAGAAATGCACAGAGACTCTCCCATGTCAGAAATGAATAGAAACACAGAGCTATAGGAGATTTGCAACAAGGCAATTTACTTTTGTGCAAAAGGGTGTAATCATTACTCTACCCAGTTTGCTAGGTTTTTATTCCCATCCAAACTGTCCTTCCTCCTTGTCAATAAGTAGGCTCACATTCTAAGTAGAATTGATCACCAATTACCAAGGTTGGAAGGGGGGAATTATTCTTTCATTTATTTCAAAGGTTTACATTTACCCCCCTATCACAACTGGCTAAGAGCAGGGCTGGGAACAGAGTGGCTGGCAGATACCGTTGGAGGAGGGTGATGAGACCTGTGGAACACTCCCACCCAAAAGGTGGTCTTCTTCCTTTTAACTCACTTGATAAAGACTTCTCTCCCTAACATGACTAGCTGGTCACAAGCAGCTCGCACAGTAGTTATAGTTTATTCTTTGAACTCCTTTGGCACAAGATTCATATTCCTCACATGGGTGCCGGTCCCAAACAGTACAGGCAATAGTGACAATTGAAGGCAAAAGGCAAATAATTCCAGGAGATATCAGTGTACAAGATGCAGTTTGGTTTGACAAGAGAGGTTGCTTTTTCTCACACTGTGTATTCGTAGGCAAGTCTTGTCGCCTTGTAAGTGTTACTAGAACAAAGTACTTTAGACTAGGTATTTATAGAGAAAAGAGACTATCTGGCTTATGAGTCTGATGGCAGAAAAGTCTAAGCAGACTGCAGCAGAGGGGAATGGTTGGGTGCCAAATGAGAAAGTATGTGATATTGCATTTTAACAATCCAATCTCATGAGAAGGAACTCAGTCTTGTGAGAATTACATTAATCCCTTCCTAGAGTAGTGCCTTCCTGACTTTTCATTTTCAGTAGACCCCATGTCCCCCCAAAAAAGTCCTCCATTTCTCAATCCTATGATATTGAGGCCAGCTTCCCAGCTCACAAACCTCTGAGACACACTGACATCATCAGATCCATGCCCTGTAGCAGGCCATTCTTTGAAACTTGATATCCCATCTACCGGGAAGAAATGAATGAACGCATCCACAATTATGAAGAGTAACTGAGATAAATACGTGTCACACTCCAGACACATTAAATGTCTGAGTAGACTTATTTTCTTCTGTCTCAAGCTGTTGCATTTCCCTTAATAGGAAACCCCAAGTTCTTTCCTTTCTCCTCTTCAATGCTCCACTCCATTACTCATTGCAGAGAAATTTAACGGGACATGGGGAAAGGTTCTGCTAGGGGGAAACACCTGCATGGAAAGATGTACAGAGTGCAATCAGAGGAAGTGTGGTGTAGACTTCCAGGCTCTCTGAGTAGATGGTCGATGACTGGTTACCCGATGAGCTAGGCATTCTTAGAATGGTGTCTCTACTGCGGGAACCAGGAGACACTGAGATTCAGTCTGCAGAGATTATTGTCCCGGTTAAGATGAAATCTGAGGTTTATTTATTTTCCTCATATAAAATACTTTTCTTGCAGAAGAACAATTTATTTTTCATGCTGTTAAAGAAGACAGCTAGCAAACAGAAATCAAAAGGCAATTTTCCCCATCTACAAAGTGCTGGTCGTGACATGGTGTCTGGTTTTAGTGGAGAGATTATTTTTCTGGTTTCCTTTTGCAAACACACATACGTACACCATGTTTTATTCCTGGGATAACCCCACAGAAAATAATTTGATATTTGAGATGTATTGACTTTGCACAAGAAAAAAAATCATGCCTTCTATACAACTACAGATGACCCTGGACTGGCACAGGTTTTGCTAAATACATAGATTGTGCATTATCATGAAGTTGAAAAATCATAATGGGAACCATTGTAGAATTGGGCCTGTTTGTCTAGAACATGCTTAAGTTGAAGGGATATTTTTCAGAGTTGCAAGTTTAAAAGATGGTAATTTGAAGCCCCTGAAAATGAATAGCATAGTAATATGCATCTCCACTATGTGAGAATATATTATTTTAAAAGGTATGAAAAATATAAATAACAGTTCTAAAATGAAGCAGCAGGTCTGAGGGAGAGAGGCGGGGGGCTGGCTCCCTGGGACCTCACCCACTGAAGAGCCCATTGAGTGTTTTTTTGAAACCAGAACACTGCAGCATTCTAGGCTCTGTGACATCATTTTTTAAAAATAGCTGCTTTCAGCCACAGATATCTGTGTGTAATGAAAACGTTTTTTCATTTCTTTTGGAGAAGGGGGGGGGAGGAGAGGCTGGGGGCAGGAGGGACTAGTGGCTGAGTGAGATCAATGTTCTAATTGTCCTCAGTCTCCATGTGAATAGAAATGTAACCGGCACCAACATGGCCAGCTCACACGTCCACTCTGTCCTAAAACTAGGAAGCTGGTTGATAGTCCATTCCCCTGTTGCTTGCTTGTATGGTTAGGGTGCTTGGAGTAACTTCAGGCTTTTGATGCCGAGTGGATTTCTGAGATTGGAGGCATTGACCGTGGCCAGGTCCCATGTGGGTGCAAAGGTATCCAGTGCTGATGAAGAAAGGGGGGGGGAAGGGGGGGAGCCGCTCTGCTGGGGCGGGTGGAGCCTCTGCTTTCAGAGCCCCTCTAGGCCCCTCCCCTTCTCACCTCTCCCTGGCAAATCTCAGCTCTGTAGTCCCAGGGAGGCTTTGTTGCCCGAGGGCTGGGAAGGTCTGTGGGCTGGACAGGAACGTGGCACTGGTATACATGCGCTGCCACTGAGGCCAGTTCCCCACGGCCCAGCTCTTACTGTGGAGATGAGAGAATGGGAGGGCAGGTGAGCGGGGTCCTGTACTTCCCCGCCTCCCCGCCAGGATGGGGGTCTGAAGTTCAGGACTTCATTTACAAGGTTTTTGCTCTCTTCAAATGTGTCTCCTTGGAAAGACTGGGAGAGTGAAGTCTCCCTCCCTCCCTGGCTCCCTCTCCCTCCCTCCCGCTCTCCTCTTCTCTTTTCCTGCCTTTCGTCTTCTTCCCTCCCTCCCACTCTTCTTTCTTTCCTCAGGCCTTCTGTTTCTATCCTCCTTCCCTCCTTTCTTCTTCCTTCCCTTCCTCGCTTTGAGTGGCTCCTCATGGAATGGGCTGGTCTCAAGCGCTCCATTCTTCTGAGTGATCCTTCCCAAGGAATGCGGGAATTTGTCATCATCAGACCTCATTTGTTGTAATTTCTCAAACAGTGCAGTGTAATGATTACTTGTGTGGAATTTATATGAGGTGTTATGATCTAGAGATGATTTAAGTATATGAGAAAGCTTATGGAGAGCATATTTCATATATCCAAATAGTGGTTGTTTTGTTTGTTTTCCCGCGGGGGCTGGGGCTTGACCTCTGGGTCTTGTGCTCTCACTTGGCTTCTTTGCTTATGGATGGTGCTCTACCACTTCTAGCCACAGCTCCAGTTCTGGCTTTGGAGGTACGAGTCCCATGGATTTGTGGCATTGAATGGTGATTGCAGGTGTGAACCCCTGGCACCCACCACAAATATAGATCAGTAGAAGGGACTTGAGCATTCAGGAGTTTGGTATCTGCAGGTTCCTGGAAGCCACCACTTGAGGATACCTGGGGACCATTGTACAAGTCTAACAGCTTGGTGGGCTCTCCCTGGGAGCACATGCCCATTCTACCCTGCAGACACCCCATGGCTTCGTCACTTTCCCCTGTCTGATTATCTGTATTTGGGTTGCTGGAAATCTCAGCTGTATTGGATTCAGTGACAGTGTTTGAACCAGTATATTGTAAAGATTGAGACTATAGACTTAAGGTCAGAGAGCTGAGGTTCAAATCTTGGCTTCCCATTTAGATATGTAGCATTTGGCCAGCTATGTAAGCTTCCTGTAGCTCAGCCTTCTCACTCCAGAAAGGTAATAGCCAAAGATTTATTCTTTAGACAGTGCCAGCAGGATTACCTGAGATAATACTGCTCTACGCACATCCTTAAATGACTAAGAGGTCCTGGTGCAAATGGTTGTTATATTGTGTTATTCAGCTAGTAATGGCAAGACTTGTTTCCCCTGGGTATTTTCCAGCTGTGGTTGGTGAAATTCATGGACAGAGAACACCTAAGCACATAAGGGTACCAGAGTGTTCAGAACCGCCGCCCTGCATGCTGTACGGAAGCCTTCCTTGAGCACACTAGCACCCCACTAGTTCTCTGCCGTGAGTATAAGTAGTAAATGTACCATGAAGAAATTTTCTGTAACCAATTCCAGTCCTAATTGGATTAGATACTTATTAGGTGTTGATGTCAATAAAGCTGTTTAAGTGACTAAGGCTGCTTAGCTGAGATCAAATGGCACCATGTTGAATTAGCATTGAAGATTGCCAACCCCTTCCTCCCTCCCCCTCTCCTGCAGGTTAAGAGTGGGGTTGGATTATCTTCAAACAGAAAGCAAAGTCTTCCGGTCCTGAATGTCATCTCGTCTGCCACATGGTATAACCAAGACTCGTTGCTCTACAGGAAGTCAGAACATGTAAACCAGTTCAAATAAAGAGCTGGGGGGGCGGGGGCTGAGAAGGTGGCTCAGTGGTTAGAGTGCTTGCCTCGCATGTATGAGGCCCTGAGTTCAATTCTTCCGCACCACATAAGCAGAAAAGGCTGGAAGTGGCTCTGTGGCTCAAGTGGTAGAGTGCTAGCCTTGAGCTGAAGAGCTGAGGGACAGTGCCCAGGCCCAGAGTTCAGGCCCCATGACTGACAAAAAAAAAAAAGAGCTGGACCTGAGGTTGTGTGGGAGTAATTGTCAAAGTAGAATCTACCTAAGCCAATAACATGAGTTGAAATATAATTGAGTTCGTATTTAGGTGTATATATGCCTTGATTTGACCGTCATATAAGAGGTATAACGGGGTCAGGTGTAGGGGCATTCCTATAATCCCAGACACTCAGCTCCGTCAAAAGGTTATCAGGATCCCATCTCAACAAATAAGCCAGGCTGGCAACCTGTGAACTTAACCTTGGAAAAGTTACCTGGCTCTCAGGACCTCTGTGTTTCTGGGAGTCGAGTCCAGTGCCTTGTGTATAGTGCTGGAAATACCCCCGAATACCAGCCGCCACTCGCTCTGTGAGTTGGAGTGCTCTCCTGGTGCCATGCCAGCGGGGCGCGGCTGCTCTGGTCCCCTGGTGGAAGGACGGCCCTCTCATTGTGTATTCCCGAGGGCTTGCATTTTGTCCTTACGCCTTTTGCCATAGGCCATGGAAACCCATCATTTGGAAAAGGAAGTAAACATTTGGCCTCTGGGGAGGGAGGACTAACTAAATCCAGAGGTTTTGGGGAATGAGATCAGGAGAGGGGACCCCAGATCTGATGGTGTCTACGCCTCCCCATCCCTGAGCTCATCCTTGGTCCTGAGGATGGAACTGATCATCCATGTTGGGTGGAGGAAGTGTGGGGGCCAGGAAGAGGGCAGGAGAAAGCCCTGCCAGACGCCCCGCTGAGTGTCAGAAGTGGGCGGGTCACCTGGCAGGGACACTGTCCAGCCAGTGCTGGACAGGCAGTGGAGCGAAGGGACCTGGAGGACAGAAAGTCAGCTGAATGGCAGGGCTAGGGTTGGGTACTTTCGTGACCCCCTAAGTTAGGACCTTCAGGGACAGGACATACATTAGCCACACTGCCGTCTAGGCTGGCTTCAAACTGCAATCCTCAGATCTCAGCCTCCTGAATAGCTAGGATTATAGGTATGAGCCACACCGGTATCTGGCTAAGTCTGAGCTCTTTTCCCTCCATGTCCTCTGTAGTTAGCAGAACATCTGAACCCCCTCTTGGTAGACTAAAACCCTTACTAATAGAGGAGGGAAGATGGGAACGTGAAGTCTTCCCACTGGGCAGTTGCATGCTCCGCTAGAAACTGGGGTTCTCACCCCAAAGAGGAAAGGGAGCAAGATCAAGGCTGCAGATTTCAGGCCGCCATCCTCCTCCCTTCCGGGGAAGGCACAGAGCTGGTGTTCCCTTCTGGCTTCTCCCGCCCTCGGCAGAGCTGTCATCAGTCTTCTCATCATCAACCCAGGCAAACAGCCATGTTTTTCATCCTAGGCCAAAAAGAAAGAAGAGATGGGATGGCTCTTCCACCTACACATGCATGCTCTTTTCCTCTCACGTTCTGTTCCCTTCTCAGCCTTCCTCCCTCCCTCCTTCTCAGCCTTCCCCCCTCCCTCCTTCTCAGCCTTCCTCCCTCCCTCCTTCTCCTTCTCCATCCTCACACATGCACACAGAGCTAGTGTCAGGTCTGCCTTCTGCGCTGCAAACAAATGACCATGGTCCCTCATGGTGGAGAGCCTGGGCTCCAAACCTTGTGAGCCCCACGGGCCTGTTCCTTTTCTGATGACTGCTAAAGAAGCAGAAACTTACTTTTTGTTCCAGGAAGCAGCTCTAAGGAAAGAGGCCCACTCCATGCTGGGGGTGGGAGAGGAAGGGGGGGCTATCAGGTGAAGAATAGGGTTCTTGTTGATTTCAACTATATTTGTTCAGTTAATAACAGACTATCTGCTTATCTCAAGATACTGGGCACAATAGGAACACAGAGAATGAATGCTGTGTTTCCACAAAATGTGCAACTTCTGGCCTTTTAAACAAAAGATAGTAAGGCAGTTGGATGTGGCAGAGTCAAGTTCATGACATTTTGCTGGGTGGATATTACCTCAGTGCAGCTGTGGTCATTCTGAGCCCAGAATTCCACATGGTAGGAGGGGTGAGCCGGGGGGAGGGTGGCGTTATATTGCCAGGGTCTGGCTAAGCCCTGGAGATTTGGGGGAGAGGGGACTGTGTCCTTCCTTACTCTCAGTGAAACTCTGAGATAAGATAACACAAGGCAGGGAAATCTCCCTTCAGGGAGGCCTGGCACAAGGCCAGGACGCAGTAGTTGATTTCTTTTCCCAGAACCAAGAAATGAGAAGGAAGGAACAGGAAAGGAAGGGGGATGGGCCAGGGGGAGGCCCTGTGGGAGCAGTTGAAAATAGGTTCTGGGCCATTCCAGGAACAGAATTCAGTTAATACTGTGAGCAGGAAACGCCCATCCATTCCACTCAATTTCTTCCTTCTCTGAGACCAGTTGTGTTCAGCTGGAAGAATCATCCAGAAGACACTGTGCAGGGAGGGGTTATTTTTTTTAAACGGTTGAATTCTTTTCTTTTGATTTTGGGTCTGAGATGGGGACTTGAATTCTGTACCTGATGCTTTCTATTCATTCGTTAGTGAGCTACCTTGTGAGCCATGCTTCCGTACCCTAAACCACTGAATTCTGAATACATCGGTGGAAAGATGAATAATAATACCAGAATCACTTAACAATCCAACTTTATTAATAGTATTTTGTGTTTTCAAATGGAGGCTCACATGGAAAGAATCTCAGTGCAAGGACAAGTGTGTGGCTCAGTGGTCCACTTTTTTGCTTAGTATATGCACGGTCCTGGGTTCGATCCCCAGCACTGAAAACCAAAACAGCAATAAAAAACACCAAGCCAAAGGTAAAAGAATTCCAGGGACTGCACTGTGCTGTGAGAGCCCCTCTCTTCCCCTGCTCCTTCTCTTCCTCTTCTTTTTCTCCTTCCTCTCTCCACAGGAAGTCTTGTTTATGTATGCTTACGTAGTGCACCTTGGCCTAGGACTTACTATGGGCCCTAGACCAGCCTCTGACTTGTGATCCTCTTGCCTCAGCCTCTCATGTGCTGGAATTACAGGTGTGCACCCCCATGTCCTGCCAGTCCCTTTCTCCCTGTTCCCCCTAAAAAGTTGAAGCTTTGACAACAGGCTTGCCGTCCAGTGACAGCTTCTGCGACCCCTCCCCCAGCCCTGGGCCCCCACAGGCTAGGACACCACCAGGTTCTCCGGCTGCTCAAGGGCCCTTGCTGGTAAGAACACTCTGTGCTTCTGCCCCCACAGCCTGGCACCCGGCTCTGCCTGCAGTGGCACAAGTGGATTTGCGAAAGGGGTTTTAGCAGGAGAAAGAATCCAAGTGACTCAGAACACAGAGCAGATGCCTGGGCCTGCAGACCTAAGGTTGTGGAAGCGGGGAGCATTGTGCCCGGGCTCCTTGAGGAGGGGTGGGGGGCACTGAACACTATTTGGGTATGTGCGATCCAGGCCGGTGGCAAGCTAACGGGGCAGGAATTCAGGACTTCAAGGCCAGTCTGGCCAGCATCTTTTGGAGGAACTGCCTTCCTGTTTACTGTAGTACAGCCATCCATTGATTTACATCCTTAGTGGATTGTGCCTTCCTACTGTATGAGCAGGGACCCTGATTATGTTTGCTGTCTCAGCTCCCCGTGGCTGAGGACAGTAGTCACTGAACTGTGTGATGAATTAATGAATGAGTCAGCCTAATGTGTACATAGCCCCATAAAGAGACAGATTCTCTGTGCTTAATAAGTACGAATTAGTCAGGGAGACATGCTATACCCCAGGCCGTAAGTAAATAAGAGAAGGATCTAATTATGTACTAGGCCGTGGCTCTGTTCTGAAGCATAAGGGAAAAAGGTTTATTTGTGAGTGGGAATAGCATCAAAAGATCGGCAGGTTTGAGGAAGCCAGTCCGAGAGGATGAAGCACTCCTCGCCACACTCCGCTCTCGGGAGGTATTATTGACAAATACAATTGTACATGTGGTATTGGGATTTGAACTCAGGGCCTTCCTAGTGCCTGCCAGGCAGGTCCACTACTATCTGAGTCACACCTCTGTGCTCAAGCCACGCCCCTCTCTTTTGAGTTAGGCCCTTGTGTGTGAGTCATACCCCCAGCCCTAATGTGATGTCCTGAAATCTGTGTACATTTTGGAACTCTCACCACAATCAGGCTGATGGCCACTTCCATCTCCACAACTCGTTTCCACTTTCTTTTATTTGTGGTAAATACAGTCAGCATCCACTCTCAGCCGATTTCAAGTGTACAATACAAACTTATTAGCTATAGCCAGCATCTGATGCTCAGAAATTATTCATCCTCCAACGCTGAAATTTTCTACTCCTTGACCTTCATCTCCTCATCTTTCCCTCCCAAGAGCCCCTGGGAATCATGAGCTGACTCTCCAGTTCTTCTGTGAGTGCACCTTTATTGTAAGTCATACGAGAGAGAGAGAGAGAGAGAGAGAGAGAGAGAGAGAGAGAGAGCAGTATGCAGTATTTGCCTTTCTTTGCCTGGCATATTTCACTGAGTAGAATATCTTCCAGGTGCCTCCGTGTGGTTGCAAATAGCAGGATTTCCTTCTTTTTAAAGGCTGCAGAGATTCTCTGGCATCTTATTTATATTTTCTGTACTCATTCATTCCTTCATGAACACTAGATTGTTTCCCTATCTTGGCTTCTGTGAAGAATGTTGCATTATATTTGGGGATTTTCAGATAATTCTGAGATCCTGATTGCTCAGCTCTTTTTGTTGTTGTTGTTTTGTCCTGGGGCTTGACCTCAGGTCCTGGCCACTGTCCCTGAGCTTTTGTGCTCAAGGCTACTACTATTCTACCATTTTGAGCCGCAGCTCCACTTCCGCTTTTTAGGTGGTTGATTGGGGATAAGAGTCTTATGGCTTTCCTGTGTAGACATTAGTAACAGAAACTAGCCTGCCCAGGCTAATAGTGTCACCCCTGAACCGAGGGTGGAAATTATGAATGGGCTAAGGGCAATTTCATTGGTGTCAGCAAATCTGAGTGTAGATTGCTTGTGGCCCAGTAGCCAGCAGCCTGTTTACAGCTCTGAGCTCTTGATGTTACAGCTCCTTAGTAACCAAGGCTCATAACTCTTGGTGACTTTCTGGCCCTCTACCAGTGGCCGGGGTGTAGACCCTTCTGCGGTGTCTGCTTTGTGCAGGCCTTCAGCTTCTGCAGCCACAGCATCTCCATCACCTCAGTTCTGTCTCCATGCTGCTGCAATCCTTCATAGCCTCAGGTCTCTGCAATCTCTGCTCCCAGATGCTCTTTGCAACTCTTCAGCCACCACCTGGCTGCCGCCGCTACTGCTTCTGGGTGGGCCTGGGGCTGATAGCCCTGGTACACGTCTGTTCTTCATTGCTACCCATGATCAAGACCACAAACAGTCAACACAGCTCTTGGATGAGGCTTTATTGGGACCTAGATTGCAGTGTGGAGGGCAGGAGAGGGTTAGCCCACTGCCCCTCTGAAGGTGAAGGGGGTGCTGCTTCTCTAACCAGTCACACATGGGCACCAGCTATTGGCAGGCTGGAGGGTGTGCTCTTCCCTGACCAGTCAAAGGACTGCTCTGAGGAGGTCTAATAATAACTGTGGGTGGCTTATCTGGAGCCATTGCAGGCTGAGGAATTCATTTAAGGGTCATCTGCAGTGGTCAAGACAAAAGCGAAGTCTCCTAAAGCAAGCTGTGGTAGGTGATAGCTTGCAGGGGCTCCTATAACCAGAATGAAGACTCTACCAGTTGTTGGTGGCTGGTTGGAAGTCTCCTCTCAGCCCAAGGGGCTTTCTCAGAGTCTCCTGATGCAGCCTTAAGTTGTGTCAAGCAGTCTGCTGTCATGACTGTGGCTTAAGGAATAACAAAAGCACAGCCGAGTGATTGGCAGTGATCCAATTGCTTCTCATTCCTCCAGAGGTCCATGGGGAAGGAAGAATACACACGGGGAAAACACAGAGAGGAGTCCCTGCTTCTGAGTCCTCTAGGCCACTGTGACTGAAAAACCATCCTTCCATACTTCCCCTCTCTTCTCCCTGCCCTCCTCCAGTATCCTGGCAGATGCTGGGGTGGTCATTGCTTCAGAGCACAAATGGAAGGGTGCTGCTGCTGGTTTTCAGCTGCCTCGTGGACTAAAGGAGAAGGAAACGACATCCACGTATAAGACTTGGAAAGGTAGAAGAGCTTACACTTGTGGTGGGCAGCCTCTAAGAAGCCCCAGTGGAGGCTGGCCTCTGAGAAGGCACCATGACTCTTCTTCCCAGCACTCCATCTTCTTGAGCCATCTTCCTGCATCCTCAACAGACAGCCCCCACACCCCCCACACCCCAACTCCCCACCCCCGGTGATGAGCAGGATAATACAGACTTAGTGTGGTGTGATTTCTGTTGACCATTCCCTCTGGGAAAGCAGCTGCCATATTGGGAGGAGGCTCGAGCAATCCTCCAAAGTAGGCTGCATGGCAAGGAACAGACTCTGTTAACAGCCAGCTCCAGGAGACTGACTCCAAATAGATCCTCACGTCCTGTGGAGCCTTTAGTGACTCAGCCGTGGCTGTCAGCTTGAGCTCAGTCTTCTGAGCCATGAGCCAGAATCTCCCAGAGCTCTGAATGGGGACAAAGGTTAGACAAATCCTGTTGCTAGGCTGGTCTCATCATAAGGGAAAGATTCCTCTTTTATTTTCTTCCCCGGGGTACCTTTTCACAGCACTGTTTGTGGTTGTGTCTGAAGAAAATGGAAATCCCTGACTTTAAGTCTGACCCTTGCAAAGGTCTAAATCTGTGCACAATGTAGTTACAAGACACAGTGAGGCCAGGGTAAAGACTTTCTAGTCTCACGTGGTCCACAAAGAAGTCAACAGACTGCCCTAACACAGATGTGAGTTGGGCATTTCTCTCCTTAGGAAGAACCTAAGGGTCGTCAAGATGAAGTTCAAAGGTCTCACACAATGCAGAGTTCCCAGCTTTCTTCTCTGCCCAAAGTCGGTTGTTGCACACCCTCTCATGATGAGGTCTACGGTTCGCTTGCCCGGAACAGCTTTCTTCTTCTGACCTCACTCACTCCTTCTTCAAGATGCACAGGATAAATGTCACCACCCTCAGGAGACTTTTCCAGATGCCTCCAGAGAGCTCAAAACTCCTTGTGCATGTGGTTGCATTGTGGGCACCTACTTTATTTATTTAGGTCAGCGTGGGGCTTGATCTCTGGGCCTGAGGGCTGTCCCTCAGCTCTTCAGTAGAAGGCTAACACTCTACCACTTGAGCTACAGCGCCACTTCCGGTTTTCTGGTGGTTTATTGGAGATAAGAGTTTCACGGATTTTCCTGCCACGGCTGGCTTTGATCCGTGATCCTCAGATCTCAGCCTCCTGAGTAGGTAGGATTACAGGCGTGAGCCACCGGTGCCCCGCTGGGAGCTACTTTTATAGCTGGTATGCTGCCATAATTTCCCCAAGATCCCACAGCATGAGATTTGCTTGTGTCTCTTTTCCTAACTCAGAAGAGACACTTGATATCTGTTGAGCAGTTGGATAAATGAGTGAGGCCCTGAATGGCGGGTGGCTCTTGGTGCTCAGGACTAGCGTGGGCTTACCAGGAGCCTGGAGGGTAAAGACAGGAGAGGCAGAGGAAGCACTTGGAAAAGGAAGTGAGCGGTGGAAGGACACACTAAGATACATTTTTCTCATCATTTGGCCTTAGATTTGCTCTGCCCAAGCGGGTATCTTTTGCGAGGAAAGATTATCATTGAATCAATATTCTATCATGGGCTCTGTGTGGTTATTTCTCAGGATATTCCTTCCCTGATGACCCAGATCTTCACAGGTAGTGATCATACCTGATTTCCACACTTAATGTGTAGTTTATTTAATTCAAATATCATAATGATACCTTAAAATTATATGACATCTTTCATCTTCAAACCTCAAAGCATTTCTAACTCTTAATAAGCGTGCACAGCCCCCGGGTCCTGTCGTAGTGGATACAGGGCTGATTGGGAGTTTGCTCAGCAACTGAAGGGATGGTTGGATGAAGGACAGCTTCATTACGGGGTATCTTAACTGTATACAGAGGTGGGGAGTCAGCACGTCCGCCAGCACCTTCTCTCATGCCCTGGGCTTTCCCCATCACCTCCTCTCCTGTGAGCTTGTTCTTTGTCTCTGTAGCTCACGCCAATGAGTACTTGAATCTGGAGACTTATTCAGACTGGCATTTGCTGATTGTTTTTAGAGGGTAACTTCACAGGTGGTGACATTTTCTTCCATCAGGAGGTGGATCGTGTCTGGCTGTCTTTCTTCTTGTCATGTTAGTATGTTAGCATTGTTGATGGTAAGAAATCATTCGTATATTAGCCATTAGTCTAGTTAATTATATATTTAAATTATGAGCTTTCAGTAGTTGTTCAAAGGAGTGGCCATTGAACAAAGCAGTTGGCAAATACAAGATATCACTCCCTTGAGCATTCTTACTACCCTGCCCTACCCCTTCCCTCCCTCTTCTTAGTTTTGTAGGCTATACATTGGATTCTTGTCTGCATTTTCCCCTTGTTCTCCTCTTCATTCACCTACCCCTATGGCCTGGACACCACCCTATCCCTTTTAAGTACCTGCTTCCTGGTGTTTTATTTTGCTGAATTTTCATTTTGGCTTTCTAGGGAATAACACGATTTGAGATCTCCCATAAATCTACCATATTTCAGGTAATACATTTACATGTACCTGCATACCACCTAACATATTTACTATGAGTCTGTAAGCTAAATCTAGCTTCCACATAGAAGGGAAGACATGCATCCTCTGGCTCTCTAGGCCTGACTTACTTTACATAACTTAAGTCCCTTTCTTTATGAATGGTACAATATCATTCTTTGTAATGGATGAGTAAAATTCCATTGTGTATACATACCGCATTACCTGTTGACAGGTATATATCAATAAAGCTAAAGTTTTCTTCATCAAAGATTTGGCTTTGTGTGTGTGTGCGTGTGTGTTGTATGTGTATGTGTTCATGTGAACATGTGTGCCACTAGCAGGGATCAAACTTAGGGACTTGTGCTCTCAAGTGGCTTTTTCTACTCACAGCTGGAACTCTATCACTAGAACCATACTTCTACCTTGGCATTGTGCTGGTTAATTTTGCTGTTAAGAGTCTCATGGACTTTCCTGCTGGCTTGGCTTCCAACTGCAATCTTCAGGTTTCAGCCCTCCTGAGGAGCTAGGATTTCAGATGCTTTCTTTCCTGGCAGGCCTATGCTCTGGCTCCAGGTTGGGGTACCCCTCCCCCAGTCACCCATTGCATCCTGGGCACCTCCAGAGTCCTTTCCTGCCATTGTTCTTGATGTCATTCTTGTTAAGCAAATGGGAAAGGAAATGTAAACCAGAGCTCACACGGCTAAGGGAAACCTATTTTCAAATTCATGACTTTTAAATCCATGGCACAAAAGCATAGGCATTTTAACTAACTAGGCCTGTGAGGACAGCCTTACTGCTCTTGGAGCTCTTGTTTCCTTTTAATGGGCAAATGCTTTTTAATTAATGTTTTTGAAACTTTTTTTATTGTACGGAGCCTTGTTCCCATGCATTTTTGGTTCAAGGCCTTTCTACAGGGTGGTGGGAAAAAAAAGTATAAATAAAGCCTGGGGGTGGTGAAGATCAAGTCTCATTAATATAGAGTCTCTTAAATTCAGCAAACCTTTATTGCACACTTGTGTGCTGGGTAGTGTGTAGGGATGCATAAGGGAAGAGGGGCAGGACATTGCTCTAGAGTTACACAGTCAGTTACTAGACTTGACAAATACATGGCAGGATAAGGTGCTTGAAGGTAAAGGAGATAGAGAAACTTTATAAACAAGTAACATCAACTTGAAAGGACAGATAAAAATCTTAATTTTTTGGAAATGGAGTGAGGTGCATCAGCTAGTAGAAAAAAAATAAATTAAGACCTGGAAAATGTAGAGAGTGTGTGTGGACCTCATGTTGGCTAACAAGACTCTCGAGGTCAGGCGCTGGTGGCTCACGCCTATAATCCTAGCTACTCAGGAGACTGAGATCTGAGGACCCTGGTTGGAAGACAACCTGGGCAAAAAAAACTGTGATACTCTTCTCCAATTAAACATCAAAAAACCAGAAGTGGAAGTGTGGCTCAAGGGGTAGAACACCAATTTTGAGTGAAGAAGTGTAAGGTCCTAAGTTCAAGTGCCAGTAATAGAATACATATACACACCCTCCAATGGTCAGGGGTATGTGTGTGTGTGTGTGTGTGTGTGTGTGTGTGTGTGTGTAAGTTGGGGAATGGAGGCCTGGTCAGGCTTAGTTTCTGAGAGATAGAGGACAGAACAAGTATAAACTTGACCTACTCTTGGTTCTTACTAGGTGTGACTTCCTACTGTTCTGTTGTCCTGCAGAAATTATTCTCATAGACTGAGACCAGAAGACTTTGCTCATTGCTTTTCCTGTATACTTTTACATCTTGAAAGAAAAAGTTGGGGGGGGGGGAACCCTGCAGCTGGGTACCACTGGCTCATGCCTGTAATCCTGGCTACTCCAAAGACTGAAATCTGAGGATCACGGTTCAAAGCCAGCCCAGGCAGGAAAGTCTAAGAGACTCTTATCTCCAATAAACCATGAGAAAACCGTAAGTGGTGCTGTGGCTCAAGTGGTAGAGCGCTTGCCTTGAGCTGAAGAGCTGAGGGACAGCGCCCAAGCCCAGAGTTCAAGCTCCACAACCTACCCCCCCAAAAAAAAATAACCCTGCAGTGGCTGGAGCTGGGAGTGCAGCATTTTGGTGTCTGCCCTGCCTGTGTGAGGCCCCTTGCTGGCTCCCAGCGCAGTAACAATGCACAGAACAACTCTGTGATACACTCAACCCTTTTACAGTGGAGGAGCAAGCCTGCCCAAGGTACCTGTAGGGAACATACTTTCACCAAAGGACACTGCCGGGGCCCATGCAGTCATACGGGTCCAGTGAACAGCGAGAGTCCCACCTGTGCCTTTGTCTAGCAGAACAGGACCAGCAGATGAAGGCCTGAGGGGGAGCTGGTGACTCTACATGTAGTCTTGGTGCTGCCCAGCAGAATTCACTTCTTTCTGGTCCCATTATTCATGAGACACTCTGCCTCCCATCCCTTCCCTCTCCCTCTTCACTCTACCTGTTTTTTCTAGTCCGACGCCATTAGCTACAAGCCATGTGGCCTGGTGTTATAATTTGGCAAAAGCTAGTAAGTAATGTGACTCGGAGCCCTCCTCTGCACCTCCCTTCCCTGCCTATTGCTCGTGAGTCTTCTTTGTGGTTCTGTGGGCGGC
The DNA here is from genome assembly GCF_000151885.1 of Dipodomys ordii. Lineage (NCBI taxonomy): Eukaryota > Metazoa > Chordata > Mammalia > Rodentia > Heteromyidae > Dipodomys > Dipodomys ordii. Next base: position 395,616 of record NW_012267405.1, read on the forward strand.
TCACACAGCTGGTTGCCTGTTGCCAAAGCCATAAATGATTGAAGATATTATTTCTGAAAGAAACACATTGATTCTGAAAAAATGCCCAAAGGGGTTTTAGCTGTGGAAGGGAAATCCAGAAGAGCCCTGAAGAAGGTTGGGTGCGTTGTGGTTGGGTGATTGGGCATTCAAGCAGATCTGTTAGGCATGGCTCACAGAGCCAGTATCTCCAGGGCATGCATCCCATTGCATTGGAATTGTATAAACAAAACACAACAAAATATAAAACAAAAAACAACCCTGGAATTTCTCATGTCAAAGATGTAGCTAACACTTTTCCATTTTTCTCTTTATAAAATATTGATTACTCGCTTAGTTTCATTTCCCCCTCCCTAGAGCCAATGTAAGAAAAGCCTTCAAGTCCATTTAAAAATGTATTATTATGGCCAAATGGTTGTAGAAAGGGGGGAGGGTTCAATTTAACATGTCTGTTTATGTGTGCAATGCATCTTGGTCAGCATCACCCCATCAATCATCCCCCCTCCCACGAGTCTCGTCAAGTTTCCTGTCTCTTTTCACCCTTGTACATTGAGTGCTGTGACTGCATGCGCCTTCCTTTCCTCTTTCCATTCATCCGCCCCCCACTAGCCTCTGCCCCTCATCAAGACATGTTTCAGCTTCCTGGTTTTGGTTCTGTTAAACTGTTAATTGTAACTGTGTCTGTTAATTCCACGGTTATTTCATAGAATCTCACTCCTGTGAACACCATATTTCAGTCAGTTGATTGTTCATATATGCATGTGATTCTGGATGTGTTTACATGTGTGTCCATGTTTTAGGTCTAAGATCCCTGTAAGAGAAAGAATATGTGCCCTTTGTCTTTCTGAACCTGACTTATTTTGCTCAATAGGATTTTTTTTTACCAGATCCATCCATTTCCCTGCAAATGACATGATTTTATTATCCAGATGGATGAATGAAATTCCATTGTGTATATATACATACATACATACACACATACATATATATGCAGATATATATGTACGAATCACATATTTTATCCATTTGTGCAAGTACTTTTTTTTCAAGTTGTGGGTCTTGAACTCTGGGCCTGGGCACTGTCCCTCAGCTCTTCAGCTCAAGGCTAGCACTCTACCACTTGAGCCACAGCACCACTTCTAGCTTTTTCTGCTTATGTGGTCCTGAGGAACTGAACCCAGGGCCTCATGCATGCAAGGCAAGCACTCTCCCACTGAGCCACCTTCCCAGCCCGCAAGTACAGTTTTTAAACCAAAAATGCCAGCTTACAGAAAAGTTGGAAATACTATCCAAGTAACTTGTTTTCCTGAGCCATTTGAGTACAAATTGCTGACATAGGCCCCTGGAGTTCCTTTGAAACTTGCTATGGGTTGAACTACGAGCCCACTGAATGTGTATTTTAGTGTTTTCACTGTAAACACCTGAAGATGTGACTGAGTTCCTAGACTGGGTCTTCAAAGAAGTGACTCAGTGAAAATGAGGCCATTAGGCTGGCCCTGTTCCACCATGTCACACATCCTCATCAGGACTTGGGCACACGGCAGGAAGATGGTGTGAAGGAACAGGGAAAAGGTGGCCATCTGCAAGCCAAAGAGAGAGGCTGCAGAAGAACACCACATTGATGACACCTTGAATCAGAGGATAGCCTCCAGATCAGGTTCAATGCATCCAGTCTGTGGGAACTGCTTTATAGCAGCCCTTGCTGATGATGCATCCTAGTGAACATTGCCCATAAGCAAGGACATGTCACAGAGTAACCCATGCAACCCCAAACCAATGGGGAAACAAATGTACCACATCACCACCACCCGATCCTTAGATGTCTTCTGGCTCTCAGCAGTGGTCCCGGTCATGTTGCTTAGAGAAAAAGATCAGATACTAAATCATGTTGTGCCTTTACTTGTGATGGCTCTTTAGTCCTGAAAACTCTCTAGTCTTTTGTGTCACCAACACCTTTGAATGTCGTGGGCCAATCATTTCATGAAATGTCTCCCATTTTTATTCATTTCACGGTGAGATTCCCATTCTCCTCCTTTGCAGGCAACAAGTGGCACAATTTCCATTCGCTTCTTTCCAAATGACATCCGCTTGAGTCATTTGAGACCTTTTCTTCTAAAAGCAAACATTTTCCTTAAGTTTTCTTTTTTGGGAAGTTACTTCGTAGCTATGAAAATATCCTATTCCTTTGTCAAACTTCAAAATTATTCATTGGTTTCTCAACTTCAACATGGACTCATGGTTTCCCCTTAATTGGAATTAAATTTGGCCTAATTGTAGCTCTGCACTTTTGAGTTCCAATAGAAAACGGCATCCTTACCTTGTATGCAAACAGACTACAACCTCACGCATTCTTATAATAGGCAACTGAGGCTTAGCCAATCACAGCAGGCAAGGACAGGCTGCAAGCTGATTGGACAATGTCTATATAAGGTAAAGGCTTCATCACATCATAATCACCTATGGGAAGAAGTGAGCTGTAATCAATCAAACTGTTTCTATCAGTTCTTTTCTCTTCCATAAATTCTCCTCATTCAAGTTGTTGAGTGGAGCCTTTTGAACTTCTGCTGGGTTCTGAGTTCCATCCCATCTTGACTTTGTCTAGAGTGCTTTTTCAACACTTTTAATTTAGTGGGTTGTAATTTGGTTGGTACTATGATCTAATTTAATGCTTAAATTATCTCATTAAGAAACTGGGAACTAGTTCAGGACAGTGTGCTGTTGATACATCCCAGAGTTCTTCAAGCACTCTGCTTTCTAATACTAAAGGCGGATCCAGACTTATCTTTCACTCCCCTGCCTCAGTTCTTGAGCCAGCCTTATCTCTGAGGAACCTGGTTGCTTCTAGTGTACAATGATGCTTAGAAGACAATATTTGAGAAACAGGTCTTCTCAGGATACTGTGCTGTCCCATGTTCTCTCTGAGGCCAGAGTAAAAGAACATGCATCTACATATACCCTTTTCCTTCTTCTTCCCTCCCTCCCTTCCTCTTTCTCTCCTCCTTCCTTCTCTCCCTCCCTCCCTTCTTCCTTTTTTTCTTTCTTCCTCCTTCCCTCCATCCTTCCCTTTCTCCCTTCTTTCTTTTCTTTTCTCCTTTCCTTTTCCCTTTGTCTGTCATTTATCTATCTGTCCATCTATCTGTCTAGCCTATCTATGTATCTATATATTTATGTATCTATGTATATATTTATGTACCTATGTATGTATGTATGTATCTATCTATCTATCTTCCTCACCATCATCTATCTACCTACTACCTATATGAATAAACATGAATCCACTCTGTGCCAATTGGATATGTTAATCTCTCTGAGCTTCAGTTTTCTAGCATGCTAAATGGGAATTGGATTGCACCCTTTGCTGTCATTACAGCTTTTTTTTTTATTTCCAAGGTAGGAGAGCTGGTAGAACAAAGTATCTCCTCTATTCATGTTTCTTTCCATTTTTCTTGTGCCTTACAATTCTAGTTCTTCTCTCATAGTAGCTGTCTCCTGCGGATTCCACATTACGACCTCAGTGTTGTCTTGGCCTCCCCAGAAGGATAAGATCTACGGGATGATGGGGTCAAACCTAGTGTTTGGACAGCATGGGGGCCGAGTAAACCCTATTAAGAACTTAGCTCTACATGAAATTTGTAACTTGGTTATTTCTGCCTCTAGCACATTTTCTTTTTCTGAACCACTGTACTAATGTGAATCTCCCTGTGTGTTACCTTGGTACAGATTCAGTGTTGTTAGGTAGCGTCTAGATGCCAATGGCCATGCAGTGCTGAGCATATTATTGATGATGGAGTTGGGTTTGGCTACAGAAATTCCATAGCTTCCTTCCTCCAACGCTTGTTCAGTGAAGCACTTAGAACCTTCATGGTTCCTCATGGAGACGTTTCTAGGGCACACCTAAGTGAGTACGTTCCGTTTGGTTCTAGAAACCTCTCCTTGTCAGATGAGCTCATCGGGGAGCTATTTATGAAGGCGGATCAACATTGAGGTGAGCCCTGGCTGAGTCACGGCTGGGAGTGGAGCCTTTGAAATTGGTGATGGTTGGGTCCAAGGAAGTCAGTTTTATTACTTCCTGTTGCTGTTTCCAAAGTCTGGAGGAGGAGGAGGGGAAGAGATGGGAGGAAGGGGATGGGATGAGGAGGAGAGAGGACAGAAGATAGGAAGGGAAGAGAGATGGGAAGTAAACAGCCTCTTCTGGTGCTCACCTTACATCAGGAACTGTCTTCTGCACTTCACGTTGCCTTTAATTTACCCTCTGAAGCCACTTGGCAGAGAGGTTACCACCGTCCCCATCTGCAGGTGAAAGCAAACATAGATAAGAAAGTTTATGAACATTGCCCTCAGTCACCTTAGCGAGTAAGGGCATGGCTGGGACTGGACTTGGGTTGTGGGAATCCAGTCCCGTGCATTCTCCCTTGCATTCTTCCTCTCAGCCGTGACCATCCACTCTCTGCTGGATGCCACGTGCTGTGTGGTAGGGATAAGGTTGGAGACTTGTCCTCGGCTCCTTGAGCCGGTGGGTAGGGGACTTGGATGTTTGAATAGACTCCATGCGGAGTGCCGTGGGAAGATGCGAGAGGGCGTGGAGATGTGGTGTGCAGTGCATGAGGATGTCGGAAGGCAGGAGCATCCTGAGGGTGTCATTCTGGTTGGAGCATGGGGAGTGAAGAGGAGAACCGCCAAGGAGGGATACGGTGGGCCCTGCATGCCAGATCTGTGGATTTGGGCTTCAGCATGAGGACAGGGAAATGATGCGATGGATCTGTCTTTCAGGTCCTGGGCAGCGTTGCGGAGGGTGTGTTGGAAGGAGTTGAGGTTGAACCAATGAGTGCGAGAGAAGTTCTGGAGGGGGCTGGGAAGGTGGCTTCATGGTAGAGTGTTTGCCTCGCATGCATGAGGCCCTGGGTTCGATGCCTCCCTCTTGCTAGGCCAGTGCTCTACCATTTGAGACATGTTCAAAGCCCTTTTGGCTTTCGTTATTTTTCAGATAGGATTTTGTGCCTGTTTGTGGGGCCAGCCTTGGATCACGATTCTCCTATCTCTGCCTCCTGGCTAGTTGGGATTACAGGTGCAATCACTGTGAGAGAGCTGGCCTTCATAAGCCACGTGGGTTCTAGCTCACAAGGAAATGAAGAGATTTCAGTGGGACTGAGAGATGTTGGCTGCAGAGGGAAAACTTTTTTTCCTGGGGGTGGGGAGGGGTCTCAAATAAAAGAGTAGGTTTTGGAGAGGTTGTGAAAAGCAGAATGGAGACAGGTTGTGAAGGGAGAGATGGGAACCGATGGTTTGAAATTCAGGACTGTTCTTCATGAGGGCACGAGCCCTGGGGGGTGTGGGGTGCATTACAGAGCAGACTTCGGATTATTGACACAGAGGTAAAAGCACTAAGCCGCTGGGGTGAGGGTGGGCTGTCTATGTGGATTCGGAGGTTATTTCAGACGGCAGCAGAAAGTGGAGGGGAAGACTCGGCCAGGTATTACAGCACCTGGTGTGTGTGCAATGATGATGCTTTTGTTGGTAGAGTATTAGTGAGAAAGGGAGACGGAAGAGAGAAAAGATGGCCTGACACTAAACAGAACATAATAAATGAGGGTGATGAATCAAAAATGAAGTCCTGATAAGCCTGCCAGGGGGTTAGGAGAATGTGAGACCACCACTGGTGTCCATATGACAGGATGAAGAGCCCCCGGGAATCAGAGTCCTTAAGGAGGAGACAGGATTCACAAAGTGAAGGAGGTAGAGGGCCCACTGCTGAAAGGAAAGGCCGTCTTGGAGGTTGTTACGAATGGTACGTGTTCATTTTCTGTTTTGCTTTTCTAGTGTTGAACCACTCCTGCACGGCTTGCATTAGGATGGATGCATACTGAAATTTAACATTGTGAGTTTCCAGTTCAGCCTGGTTGCCCTTCACCCTCTGCTTTCTCAGCTATTTTCACTTACCAAAAAAAAAAAAAAAGATTCTGTTGTTGTTCTGATGAGCAATCCCATTAAGTGCAGGCCTTACTTGGAGCACCCTGTGAGGTAGGCCTCGTTCCTTGGGAGGCTGACTCGGAGGAGATTTGCATAAGTAAGTTTGCTAGGGTGAGCCCTTGGCATTAGCACCCAAGGGTGTGGAGGGCAGGGCAGGAGGGGAGGAAGCTGTAGAATCTTCCTTAAGGAAGCCAACCAGGCAGGCTGCCAAGGGGAGGAGACTTCACTCCTGGCTGTTCAGAATCAAGGCAAGGAGACCTGCCCCTGGGGAAACTTCCCTTCCAGACATTGATGGGTCAACAGGTGCAATCTCTCTAGAAGAGGCATTCTCCATTTTTTTTTCTTTTTTCTTTTAGTCAGTCATGGGGCTTAAACTCTGGGCGTAGGCGCTGTCCCTCAGCTCTTCAGCTCAAGGAGAGTGCTCTACCACTTGACCCACAGTGTTACTTCTGGTTTTCCAGTGGTTCATTGGAGATAAGAGTCTCACAAACTTTCCTGCCCGGCTGGCTTTGAGCCGTGAACCTCAGATCTCAGCCTCCTGAGTAGCGAGGATTACAAGCGTGAGCCACTGGTGCATTTTTGAGGTAGATTCCTGGAGATTAAGTCAGCAAAGAGCCATGAACAGTGGGAACATACAGAAGTAAGGGCCTGACAGCTTTTTTGTCACAAAGTGTAAAATCCCAGTGGAGCAACACAGATTCACCACCCCCACTGGCGGCTTTCCACCTGACCATGGTTAAGGTCTTCTCATATTTCAAGCTTGTTTTTACATATAATGCCTTCTGACAATGTGAAGTATATGCAACTTATTTTGTGTTTGGTATGGTAAATGAGTTCTTTTCCCAATTTGTTTTCTGACTGGTTATTCCTAGGAATAGTAGGCTTGTTTAGTTATATATTCTCTGTTTTATTGAGGTCTCATTGACATAATATAAACTGTATATTTAGAGTGTATACTTGTCAGGCAGTGGTGCTTGCGCCTGTAATCCTAACTACTCAGGGGACTAAGATCTGGGGATCTTATACTTGTTATGAACTCTGACCTACACATTTATGAAAACATTACTACCTTCAAATTAATGAGTGTCCATCACAACCAGAGGCTCTGTGTCCCTGGGTCACCATCCCTCCGAGCACCAGTCCCTGGCCTACAGCAACCATTTACCAGCTTTCTGCAAGATTAGTTTGCTTTTTCTAGAGTTACCGGTTTTGGCAATACGGAGGCTTGAACTCAGGGCCTTGTACCTGCCAGGCTGGTGCTCTACCACTTGAGTCATACCCTAGTCCTCTTTGATTTGTTTTTTCAGATAGGATCTCGAGCTTTTGCTCAGCTTCAGTCTATAGTCCTGTCTCTACCTCCCAAGTACATGAGACCACAGACATGTATCACCACAACTGGTCTTTTTTTTTTCTGAGGTAGAATCTTGCATTTTTCTTTTCTTTTCTTTTTTTTTGCCTTGGCTGGCCTCAAACTGCAATCCTCCTTTCTTTTACCTTTAGAATGCTAGGATTACAGGCAGGTACTACCACATCAATCAGAGTGTTTAATTCTTTAAATATATTTTGTATTTTGTCTGAGAATTGACTGGGCTCTGTGTTCTATCATTTTTTTTGGGGGGGTCCAGTCGTGGGGCCTGAACTCTGGGCCTGGGTGCTATCCCTCAGCTCTTCAGCTCAGGGCTAGCGCTCTACCACTTGAGCCATAGCACCACTTCTGGCTTTTTTCTTTTTGCTTATGTGGTGCTGAGGAATTGAACCCAGGGCCTCAGGCATGCAAGGCAAGCGCTCTACCACTGAGCCACCTTCCCAGCCCCTGTGTTCTATCATTTTTTGAGAGATGTAGAAAGCCTGTTTTCTGACCATCCTCATTTGTCTCCTTCTGATTACTTATTTCCCAGCATTCCTGGCCACCAGGGTTCCATGGTTTGGATTCTGCCAGTGTGAGGTGCTAGTGTGAAGCCAAGAAGGCGGAAGGAGAGGAGAAGCCAATGGAGAAGAAAAGGTGGCGGAGAGACCTGCAGGCCCATGGTGGCTCCCTGGTGTTTGTGCCCTTACCCCTGCCCAGGGCCTGATCCTGTGTTCCCAGGGCCAAGATGGACTTTGGCAGATCCTTGAATCCTCTGCCTAGCATTTCCCCAAAGCCAGCCTCAGTTTAGACTTGGCTTCCTTAGGCCTCCCAAGGACTCTGTGCATACAGGAGGGAAACAATAAACCCTAGAGGCTCCTCCCAGCTGTGGCCTTCTGAAACCAAAGCCAGATTAGCAAGAGAAAAAGGAACAGAAGTTTACTAACATCCATACTGCACTCAGGGCCCGAGTAGTTCTCTGAGGGGTGGCTGGGAATTCTAGCTTGTATAGCATGGTCAACAGCAAACAGTAAATTGTTAGAGAATGTGACGAAAGAATAAGAAAGAAAGAAGGAAGGAAGGGAGGAAGGAAGGAAGGAAAGAAGGGAGGGAGGGAGGGAGGAAGGAAGGAAGGAAGGAAGGAAGGAAGGAAGGAAGGAAGGAAGGAAGGAAGGAATGCAGGCAGGCAGGCTGGCTTGGAGTCACTAGGGAAGGCAACATGGGGGAAGGGAAGTAAATGGGAGATAAAGGCTGAACTGGTGAAGCTTGTTGACAGGCCTTTTGGTAGCATCCCTTGGTTGGTAATGATCTGAAGATGGTTGTACAGAGAGGGTCAGGACACCTTGGATGTTTGTAGTTCTGCCCTGTTTTGAGGCAAAAGGAAGGACCTGCTTTTCCTTAATTGTCTTCACCTCAACCATCTTTCATAGTTCTGGGCAGCAAATTCCCCATTGAAACACCAGGCTGGTTCCTGTTTTCTGGCTGAAGCCTGACTCATCCCACACTGATCCTGCGGGCGTGTGCCCCGTAGCCTGGCAAGAGGGAAGCACAGGGATTTTGTGGGCAGAGCACCGGGACTCATCAACGTCTGTGTCCTCCACTTGTTGGGTACCCACCTGAGTGACATTTCTTGCTTTCCTTGCATTTAGGCGGGGCATTATGACATAAAGCTCTTCCTCATTCTCTCTCTGTCGCCTGTACTAACTATACCCTGAGCCCGAAGTCAGTTTTCCTGTGGGACTTTTTCTCAAGCAGTCAGCCTACCTACCCTTACACAAAAGGAATTGCTTAAGTGGGCTAGCCCTTCCTTTTTACGTGAGAGGAGGTACTTGTGGCTCTCCTGTTATCCATGTCAATGGTATCTGTTGGGGCTCCTTCTCAATCAGATGAACAATTACCACACTCCACTCCTCTTTTGGTTGCTACTAGCCGGAATCCCAGGTTTTAATTAATTGCTCTGACATTTGCGTTCTGTTTCATACCTGTGTTCCCACCATCATTTCGGCTTTGGTTGCACATTTGCTAGTTTTTGTGGGAGAATAGGTTTGCTATAGTGTGTCACCGTGGCATCAGACTTACACTCCTCCTGACCTCCCCCTTGCCAGTTGTGGTGTTACAGGCATGAGCTCCCACACCTGATAGATATCACTACTTTTGTTGTTCACTGTCCATGTTTTTACAGCAAAAACTAGGCTTTGTTAAATTCTTCATTTGAAAAAACAACAATCCTTTTGATGATTTGACTCTTGGCTCGTGTATGAAAGTCTTGGTTGACAGGCATGCACTATTGGGAGGGGTAGGACCTTAGGAGGTGGGACGGAGTGGAAGTAAGTCACTGGACTGGGGACATTGAGTCGCTGGCTCTTTCCCCTTCTTCGTCTTGCTTCCTGGCTGCCATGAGCAGCTCGGCTCTCCACCATGACGCCTTGCTATGCCACCATCTTAAAGCTACAGGGCCAACTGGCCATGCACTGAAAGTCTGAACCATCACCCGGCTTGTAAGTTGTGTGCCTCCCATGTTTTGTCTAAAACAGTATTCGTCTTAAGAAAGGCACTGGGAAGATACACTTCCATTGAAGAACTGAGGTTTCTTTGTTTTCTATGCAACTGAGTCCATCATCTTGAAATGCTTGTCTATGGCCCCCAGACCAGAAGCCAACACATTTCATGGGAGAAGTTGAAGATGGATGGGTTTCTTCTTTTTAAGGTTACCCTTCTGTGTCCTTCAAATCCTTACTTCCCCCCACCCTGCAATCTTGACATTTACAAATTTGTCACTCATATTTATGGCTTGGTTCCTTGTCATTAGTTTTGCTTGGTATTCAGGGAGCCCTTCTGAGATGCTGATAGTGTTGTCAGCTACAGGGTCATGTACCCTGTGTGCATTGTCTTAGGACAACCCGAGGGGGTGGGGGTAGTGTGATCATCTCCTTTGCAGGAGGTGCAGGAGCACAAGGAATCTACAGCAGAACGGACATTTGAGTTGGATGGGTCTGTTTCACTCTAGAGTCTGAGCTGTAGGCTCTTCTCTCATGCCATAGTGAGCTTCAGGAGAAGAAGCAGTAGGCCTGGATTGTTTTGCCTTGTTGGTGCTCTCTTGTTTCTTTGGTTCCCGATTCTCCATCAGAAACAATTGCTCATAGACTGACTCTTTCTCATCTGGTTTTGTATCTGCTTGTGTGTGTGTGTGTAACTGTGTCATCTTTTTCTTTTGTATTGTTTCAGAGCTTGGCAAGCTTATTCTTTCTATTTGGCTAGTGTTTTCCACAGTTTTGTGCCTGCTCCTTTCTGATATAAGTTAAATTTTCTACTGGATCTTTCATTTTCTATTTGTTTTGTCTCATCCATTTCTTTTTATATTTCCCCGTCTTGTAGCCAGATCTGCTGACATTTCAGCCTTTCTTCATGTTTGTCTAAACTGTATATGCAGCTGGCTCTGGTTTCTAGTGTTTTCTCCTATCTTGTGTGCTCAAGACAATGCTTTTTTCCCCCCACATCTGTATGCTGAGTATCTCTGAAGTTTATTTATGTTCAGGGTCTCATCATAACCCACTATTTACAAATAAGGTCACTTGGAGCTGGGACTTCAATGTATCTTTTATTTTTGGCAGAAGTGGATGAGGTGACCCCCTAATTAAACTAGACAGTTCTCATCGGAGGCGTGGTCCCAGCTCTGTGTACTCCCAAAGCTTCTAGTTCCCCCAGCCCCAGGCTTCTTTGTTTCCCTGTCCTAAGTCTGAAGCTTCTTCCTCTAGTCATTGTTTCTTCATTACTTCATGGTCTTGCTCCCTTCAGCACCTGGTTTATAGATTCTTTCATTATATCCTCCCTGTTAAGATAACTGGTAAGGTTTCATGTTCCCAGTCAGATCCATGGCTCTTCCACAGGGACCCCCAGATTCAGAGTGTCTGATGTCTGAAATGAGTGTCTAGAACTCATCTCAAGAAGGATTCAGGACTACGAGGAAGGTTTTGGCCTATCCTGACTTAGTAGGGTTGTCAAATTGTCGTTTCCTTTTATACTTCTTTAAAGGTCTCGTTTATTTCCCTCTTGTGTCCTTGTAGTGACAAGGGCCAGGAATGAAATAGATCCATGAGTTTGTCATCTGGGGTAGTGAGAAGGGTGGGGGAGGGGGCGGCCTGAGATGGGGTTGGGCGGTTCTGGAGGAGCACACACCATAGAGATGTTGGCTGGGAAAAGGGGCGGAGTCCTGGGGCTAGGCCAGGAAGAACATGGTGAGTGGACCTGAGCACCGGGCCCTGGGCATCCCAGGGGGATCCTGTGCCCTTTCACCTAGTAATCGCGCTTCTCAGCAGCTATTTTAGGAAAACAATCCCAAAGGAAAACATAGCTAAACACCTGACTCTTCCCAGCCTGCCTGGCCAGTGGATACAGAGGAGAGCCTACAACCACTGAGGCCCACAGCCCGCAGACTGTGCGGACGGCTGGGTCACCACAAAACCAGATGCCCTACGCGGGTACTTGGCATTTCCTCCCAGTGCCTCAGATGAGAGACTGACCGGGTCTGTGTCCACTCTTCCCCAGGCTGTGCCTCTGAGTCCTTAGCCTGGAACCCTCGGCCTGGTCACTATACTGCCAGCCTCCCTATTCACCTGCAGGTGTTCGCTGCATTGGGGCCATTTTTGGGTAGCTGTGGCAAGCTGGGACCAGGCTCCCCGAATTCCCTGACTTAGGCCATACCAGGAATGCTGGAGATCAAACAGCACTCTTAGCTTTCTTTGTAGCAGGCCATTAAAAGCTGCTTTTGCTGAAAAAAAAAATCTTCTTTTCTTGACTGTGTGGGGCCACAAAATAATGCAGAGCAGCCTCCATGTCTCCTGGGACGGGAGACAAGACCTGCCGTGAGACAGTGAGTGGACAGACATCTGACACTGCTGCCAGCCTCTCATGCCCACCACCCACCGGAGCCCACCGGAACACTCCCGGGACTGGGACTATTTCCTAATTATGCATCTGTCTCCTCTCACCCCCTAATCCTGCCTCCTCTTTACCTCTAAAGCAAACATCAGTGCCAGCGAGCTGGCTGGAAGCTGCCTTCCCTGTTCCAGCCTCCCTTCCCTGCATGCCGCCGTCCCTCGTCTTGCTGTGGCATGTCAGGGCGAGTGGCTGGACCGGCCCCGTGAACCCCTGCAGCGTTCTCAAGATCGGCTTCTTCCCATTCGTCTGACGTGCTGCAACTTGAGGCGGCCTCCAAGAGAGGCTGCCTCCATTGTGGTGATGTCATCTCTGCCGTGAGAGCTTGGTGTGCCCTGGAAGTCAGCTAGAGCAATGACTGAGCCATGTTGCTGTTCCCGGAAGCCTGGCCCGCACAGCCTTCCCGGGTGCAACAGTTGAAAGAACTCAAGCAGAGGCCCAGGGATTGAGCACCCGGTACCCACCATTGGCCCTACCTTCCCACTGCCTAATAGACTTGAGCTGACTGTAATCTGCCTGCTCTGTTTGGTTTGCCCAATCCGCAGTTGGGTTCACCTCTGTGCTGGTCACCTTTGCCCTTGTCATTTGCTTTAGGCTTACTTCCTGGCTCTGTGTAATCCGAAGAAGGCGATAGTTCTGCCTCTCCTCATCCCTGGTGGCAGTGTGCACGGTCAAGCTGACCTGGACCTTCTGAACCCTGAACATCTCACCCCAAGTTTTACACCATGTGGCTGGGGCTCCGGTGCCTCCTGGGGTGTCACTTTCTTTGTGTGGCATTGTGGACTCTCTCTCTTCCCTGGCCTGTTTCGATCTGTTCACCTCTTCTGTGTCTCTTGTGCCTTTTGTCATTGCCCCTGGGCTCCTGGGAGTACACTGGGGGCACAAAAGGACCTAAACCACCCCCAGCTGGCCTCTCGGCCTCCCAAAAAACAACACCAAATCAGAGAGTCTTACAACAACCTTGCAAAGGTCCAGCTGCCACATGGATGTGAACTTACTTAAAGGCTTGGAGAAAAAGTATATGGGCTGGAGGCATGGCTCAGGGAGAGGTAGAGCCTGGTGGAGCTAGCAAAGCTGTACAAGTGTGAGGTCCTGAGTTCAAACTTCAATACCAGAAGGAGAAGGAAGAGAGGAGGAGGAAGAGGAGGAGGAGGAAGAGGAGGAAGAGGAGGAGGAGGAGGTAGATGAGGAGGAGGAGGAAGAAAAAAGGAAGAGGAGGAGGAGAAGGAGGAGGAGGAGGAGGAAGAGGAGAAGGAGAGGAAGTGGAATCAGAGATCTCATACTGCAGGAGAAGTAGACTTCAGTGAAATACTGGAAAGGAGAAGGGTAAGGATGGGAATCCCTCCCCCACCAAAAAAAGTAGGCACGAAACCACCGGTGAGAGGGAGAAGGCGTGGATTTGGTGAAGCGCAGCTTCTGTGTGCTTCCTGGCGTGGTGCACACGGAGCGGGGGGCGTGGTTTGCTGTGACAGTCAGGGACCACACAGCGCAGGGTGCATCTGGGTGAGATGACCTGGAGTCTGGACCAGGTTCTGTCACATTCCAGGTGGGTGATGAGCGGTGCCCATTTCCTCTTCTGTGGAATGGGAATAACAACAACATCTGCTAAGGGCGGGGGGGAGGGGAGAAGGGGGAGACAGAGAGAGAGAGAGAGAGAGAGAGAGAGAGAGGCACAGTTGCCCTAATTATTAGTGGTGTGTGTTCACTGTGGAATTAATTACAGTGTGGGCTGGGCTTGGTTGAGAGGACTTGGCATACATGGCCCCTGTGCCCAAACTCTGAGGCACTGCGCAATGCTGACTGGCGGCCCTGGCAGACATTAGGGTCCCAGGAAGTGCTGGGGGGTAGGGAGAAGATCAAAAGTGTGGGGGAACCCTGTCCTGACTGCCTGGTAGGCCCTCGGACCACGCATCGGGGTGGCAGGGTGACAATAGCACATTCACTCCTGCTTTTGTGCCTCAGGTCCCAAGATGCACTGCAGCTTCAGGAGGCAAACAGAGACCCAGCTCTCGGCAGCAGGGGTGGCTCTTCCCTGGGGATCTCTGAGATCAGGAGCATCTCCCGCACCTTGAAATCCTTGAGATCATCCCACCGGGTCTTTGTCCTGGGAGAGCAGGGACAGGGGGAGTCCTTCGAGGGCTAAGTGGCCAGCCCCCCCCACAGGAAAACACACGAGGAGCCCCAAGACACGACCGTCCCTCTGGGGCTGTGGGTGAGACCTCACTGCCTGCCGGGGACGTGGGGTTCTTGGCCTAGCAATCCCTGATGGCTCCCAGTCTTGTCTCAGTTGGTTTTAATTGCCTTAGCTCCTTGCCACTGGCCTGAACTTGGCTTTCTCACCTGTAATAAGTTGTTAAAAATGAAAGGAGAAAAAATAGGTAGCCAAGGACTCACTAATTATTCAATAAATAGCAGCTGTTATTGACAGTGTCGTCATCAGCTGCCTTCTGTGCCATTTACACCGGGCTGAGTCAGCCCTGCCTGCGGCCTGAGCCAACAGGGCCAGGAGCCTGCAAGGCCCTCTAGCTCCACCGTCTGGCGGGGGGCCTGCAGTGGAGCCTGGTGACTGTTCATCCTGCACCGCTCTTCCCCCTGCTTTCCACTCCCCAGGACGGCGCACTCCTTGGGGAAGAAGCGTTGTCCTGCTCAGAGCCCAGGCGCTCCGCAGCCTCTCGTGTCCAGAACCTGCAGTTGTCACGAGGGGCACCGCTGCAGGACCCGGTGTGAGTGTTTCTGTTGGAAGGAGTCCATGGGCGTTCCGTGGGGCTGAGCCGCAGCACTGGATCTTGGCGGGGGGGGGGGGAGGTAGGGGGGGGGGGGGGGGTGAGAGAGGGGGGCGCGGCTCATCTTGCAGTAGGTCAAGTGTCCCACCCACCGGCTGACCCTGGGAAAGGCTGTGCATGAGTCTTCCTAGAGCCAGCTCCCAGCCCCATGTCATGCACAGAGATCATGGGTGGTTTTTGTTTTTGTTTTTGTTTTGTTTTGTTTGTTTGCAACTTTGTTTCTTTGAAATAGCTTCTCAACTATGTAGCCAAGAGTGGCCTCAAACTAGTGATTCTTCTATCCCAGTTCTGGGATTATAAGAGTGTGCCACCAAATCCAGCTTATATATATATATGAGTGTATACATATATATATATATATATGAGTGTATACATATATATATATATACATATACACATATATATTCTACATCACATAACATTTATTATTTTAACCTTTTTTTATTGTGAGAATACCATACAGAGGAGTTACAATTACATGGGCAAGATAATGAGTACATTTCTTATCAAGCTTTGTTGCCTCTTTGTTTCCCCTTCCCATCCCTTCCCATACTCTCCCCACCTCCCCCCACCCGATCCTCCCCTCCACCACCAAAGTTGTAAAGTTCGTTTTTCGACATAACAACTTATACTTCTCATTGTTGCAATGGGTCCACCTGTATCCCTAGTTAAACCATTTGTTTTTTTTTTCCCTTCCCCTCCACAAATTATATCAACATCAAATACAGTGTGGGGCTGAACTCTGGGCCTGGGTGCTGTCTCTCAGCTCTTTGGCTCAGGGCTAGTGCTCTACCACTTGAGCCACAGTGCCACTTCTGGCTTTTTTCTGCTTTTGTGATGATGAGGAATCACATCCAGGGCCTCATGCATGCAAGGCAAGTGCTCTACCACTGAGCCACCTTCCCAGCCCTTAGCCATTTCTTTAATTCCAGTATTGGGGCTTAAACTTGAGCTCTCACTCAGCTTCTTTTGATTTTGTTTTTTCCTTTTCTCGCAGCTGGCACTTTATCACTTGAGCGACACCCCTACTTCAAACTGGCTTTTGCTAATTAGAGGATAAAAATCTCTAGGGTTTGTATGTCTGGGCTGACTTCAAATCTCAACTCTCAAATCTGTCTCCTGAGTAGCTAGGATCACAGATGTGAGTCACTGTGGCCGGGCCCCACACATTTCTAAGTGTATAATCTCAGTGTTTTAATGGTGTTTGCACTGCTGTGAAATCATCACCACAGCCCACTTCCAAAACTTCTTCATGACCCTTAGCAGAATCCTCATCTCTTCTGTCAGCTCTGGTTACCTCAAAAGCTACTATCCATCCCCGTAAACCTGCCTGTCCTATGTATTTCATGGAAGAGGAATCACGAAATGAACTTTGCCGGGAGTGGGTCATCATACCAAGAATTCACCATACCCAGTAATGAGGTCACATGTGTGGCCTTTGCCTCATTCTTAGAATGGACACGTAGCTAGGTGCGGCGGCACACTCCTGTAACCCCACTGCTTAGGAAGAGGATCACGAATCTAAGGCTATTCCGGGCTACACAGTGAGATGCTATCTAAAAACACACAGATTAACAAATAATACAACGAGGTAAGCACAGCATCGGTCTGTGTAACTGTTTCAATCAGTACCGCTGTCTGCATTTGACATTGTGGTGTGTTTTGTAATACATCGAACTGTCTAAATGTTCATGAATTGAAATGTTTCTCGTGCCCTACATTCCCTTTTATTCTCAAGTTGAGATATTGCTTAAAAAAATACGTGAAGGGAGATAAATGAGCGATTGCCTTGACTTTAGATGAGTAAAGGGGCATTACAGAATGTTGATTGCAAAAAGTAACGTTACTAGCTGGGTGCTGGTGGCTCACACCTGTAATCCGAGCTACTCAGGAGGCTGAGATCTGAGGATCGCGGTTCAAAGCCAGCCTGGGCAGGAATGTCTGTGCGACTCTTATCTCCAATAAACCACCAGAAAACTGGAAGTGGCGCTATGGCTCAAGTTGTAGAGCTCTAGCCTTGAGCTGAAGAGCTGAGGGACAGTGCTCAGGCTCAGAGTTCAACCCCACGACCGACTAAAAAAAAAAAGTGACATTGTGCCCAGTGGGGCTGAGGAGCAGGGGTTTATCTGCTGCCATGGGCACAAATTCTCAGCCTGGGCAGCATGTGGGCTGCGTGGGCTCCTTGTGCATACCGCCCAGTCTTCCCACCCTCACCCTGGACCACGCACGCCCCTCGCACAGGACATCCTCAAACCGCTGGCCCCAGTGACGCCTTGCTGTTCTGGTCTGGCTTGTACAGCCATCCAGGAGTCTGCTTTGGGTTGGGCATGGCTGTTAGAATTATTGCTGGCTCATAATGGGCACAGGCATCAGAAAAGAGTTGAGATCAGATCCTGTCTAAACACACACACACACACACACCCCTGAGCTTTTGTGATGCTGGGGATTGAACCCAAGGCTGTGCACTGCTAGACATGGAAGCTCTTTTTAGCATTCAGTAAGATGAATTCCAGCACAAGGCCCAGGCATCTCGTATCTGAGAATCTGAGCACACTGTATTTAATTGCTTGCTTCAGCCTGACATGCATCTGGTTGGGAGCCCTCAGATATTGATTTTTTTCCCCTGAATAAAAAGGCAGGAAGTGTTACAGATATTGTTTTCTAACCATCTGCCTCTTTATTACTCACACTTCCTTCAACCGGCCCCAATGTCTTTCTTGAGTGTGTATAATAACCACAGATTTTTAAATGAGTGCCAATGTGATTGCTAAAATCAAAAACAGCTGGTTCTACTTAACCATTTCTTGGCTTTACAGGAGAGTAAAAGCCCACCCTTACATCCACTCCACTCCGCTGTTCACTGTCTGCCTGGTGTCAGTAAGTTATGAAGATATCCAACAGCTGATTATCAAGAGGCTTTGAGATAGGTGGGTTTTGACCCAGTGCGTGTTTGAGGTGAGCCAAGGGCTGTAACTGGGACATGAACACACCTCAAAGGCCGTGTGTGGGAGTCCTGGTCCCTGTCAGTGGATGACAGTGGAGATGAGGCTGAATGGGAGGAAGTCAGGTTATTGGAGTCCACGTGCCACTGTGTTAACCAGGGATAGCCCGTGGACACTGCAAAAGGTGTGAGGCAGATCTTGGTTACTGCTCGCTATGAAGTGTCCCAAAAATGCTTAACTCCTGCGGCAGAATGTCAGAAGACCAAAAAATGCAAAAAAATTAAAAACAAAACCCCACTCAGTCAGAAAAACCCCACAAATGTCGATTTCAGATGACAGGACACCTTCGTCTTCCACCCTTTCACCTGTCATTTCTGAGAAGCGTCTGGAGAAGGGGTCTGTGCTGCTCTGCTCCATCCGGGAGCTCCTGGGCGTTGGGAGTTAACATGGGTGGACATTTTAAACAAGCTCAGAGCCGAACAAGTCCAAAGGGAGCAGATGTGGCCTGAGCTCTCTTCTGATGAAGATGGTGATGGCTGTGGTTCCAACATGCAACCCCAGGACAGGAGCCGTGGAATTCCCTGCAGCACGTGCTCTGCAGGAATGAAGGTGCTGGTTGTTCTGGAGGTAGAGACAATGTCCACCTTCCCTCTTTCTGAGATCATCTATTTGGAAAAGAAAAAAAAATGGAAGCCTCCTTGAGTTCAGCCATTGCCACTTCTTGGGGGGCTCTGAGCTACTTGGGTGAAGCTCTCCTTAGCGCCTGCTCACTGAGCTCCCCTCCAGCCGCACAGGGAGGACATGGGCAGGGTGCCCCCCTCCCCCCGCCCCCCACCCCCGCCCCGGCTGCCAGGTCTCTACAGCCTCCGACTGCACAGGGAGCTGGCGGTCTGGAGGAGAGATTTTGTCTTTTTGTTTTGACTCTGAGAGAATAGCAATGTTCTTCCAGAATACAAACAGGTTTGCCTTGACTCTCAGACACCGCTGTGTCTAACAGACTTTGACCCACTGTTCTGAGTTGAATTGTTAGAGTTCTGCTTCCTCAGAGTGGGGTCATGCCACAGTAGCCATTAGGTGAAAACGAAGCCATCAGAGCGGCCCCTCACATTATATCCATGGCATCCGTCTAAGAGAGGGTCTGGACCTAGACATGGAGACAGGGAGAGCACTGTGAAAGCCCTCAGATGGTCATCAAGCCAATGATATTATACTGGTGTTTGTATCTTCTCCATCCCTTCAAATCTGTGTGTTGAAGTTCTTACTTCTACTATATCAGTATGTTGCTGTATTTGGAGTCAAGGCCTTTAAAGAGTAAATTTAAATGAAGCCATAGAGTGGGCTTCAAAGTTCAATCTGACTGTCCTAATAAGGAAGGGAAACGTGGACACCGGAGTGAGGGATGTGCACAGAGAGGGACCGTCAGGTGGAGATGCAGGGAGGAGCCGCCACGGGCAAATCAGGGAAAGGAGGACGCAGGAGACCCCTCCCCTGCGCATGCTGGGTGTTAGAACCACAGCTTCAGAACTGTGGGCAAGCACATCTTGGATGTTTGGTTAAGGCAGCTCTTCCAGGGTAATACAAGAGTACAATCCAAAGGGTTCTACTGAGGCGTAATTTTTTTTTTAAGAATGAAAATGTTTACCAAGGGTTTTTACTTAGCAAGGGCAACAGGAATAATATTTTGGAATTTAAACTGACGTGTTTTCCCCGCTTCCATAAATTATGCGCCCCCCTCCCCTCCCTCATGGCTTTCCACCATTAAAGCTCAGCTGTAAACTGCAGGGAGAGCTTGAAATGAAAAGAGCATTCATGTGCTTTGATTTTTCCAAGCTGAATGTGCTGATTCCACATTGAAATAGTAGCTCCCAAATTCAAGGAGAGAATGTTTATCTTCTGCAGTTTAAAAGCTCCTTTTATTCATGGGAGTTGGCATTTAGACACATGGACCCTAGGTGGAGAGAAGTGGGTGGTTTTATAAGAGAAGGACTGCTCACACTGAGAGAGAAAGACGAGGGGTCGGATCGTGCGATCCGAGGGTCCTGGCTCCTCCACATGAAAAGACGCAGGTTAGAAATGCCTAGGCCGTTCGGGGAAAGCCCACAGCAAAGCCTTTGTCCCTAGGCTTTTCCAGGTGCCGACATCAAGTCCCTGAGAATTGCTGCATTCAATATGGCACCACACTGGTAGTGGGTGAGAAAAGGCTGAATGCAGGGATTGGAGACAGCACCATCCATTGCTGGGCTCCTGTGTGGCACAGAAGTGTTCCCAGTGGGCAGGACAGAGGGTGCTGAGCTGAGAGCCAGGACACCCCTGATAGCTGGGACCCTGTGGCGGGAATGGGCAGCCAGGTCAGGGAATAGAAGACATTGGGAGCATTTAGAGGGTTCACAGCCAAGATGGCGGAGCTGGGAGGAGACCTGCTTCCCGCTCTTATAGGAGGAAACGCACAAGTGGACAGCGCCCCCCTCTGGGGCCAAGCTCAGGGAACCATTCCCCTAAACTCATGGAAGAACTGGCAAGGGTGGGAGGGACAGAAGTCCTGAAAGGTGATCCTATCAGGAAAGAGTCTAGTGTCACCCTACAAAGACAGGGCTAAACTGGAAGAGGACAGATTTAGCTGACATGACCATGACCTCTTTCCCTCTGTCCTCTTCCCTTTTCTACTTTGAGGAAAAGTGGGGAACAGTTATGCAAAACAAGAAGAAGGCTTTTCCGGCACTTCTGAGCACACGGGCCATGGTTTTCAAATCATAACACTGTGTGTGATTTCATATTCATTTGTCTAAGACTCTCGCTCACTTTGGCCACACGTTTCTGAGCTTCTTTGTAGAGAAGTAAAATCAAGATGGGGTGATTATTTTTCCTCTGAGTTTTGCTGCTGCTCCCGCTCCTCTACCTCCTCTTCCTCTATTTTTTTCTTTTTTTTTGTGGTAGTACTTGGGTTTAAATTCAGGGTTTTGCAGTTGCTAAGCAAGCGCTCTTCTGCTTGAGCTATGTCCCAAGCCCTTTTTGTTATAGGTAGTTTTTGGACAGGATCATGTTCTTTTTGCTTGGGTCTCCTTGAGACTGTGATACCTCTATTTATATCTTTGGTGTAACCAGGTTGACAGGTATATGCTACCATACCCTGCTTCTTGGTTGAGATCAGGATCAAACCTTGATCCTCTCAGTTTCCATTTCTTGAGGAGTTGGGATTACAGGCATGAGCCACTGTACCTGATCCAATTCTTGTTGATGCTCTGTGAGTTGCTTTCATTCGGCTTACCTACATCTATTCATATGTAAGCCATTGTTAAATTTCTATTTAACAGTGCTATTTTATGGGCTAAAAGGCATTAGCAATTTTTCAGGAAAGGGCCATGGAGTAATATTTTAGGCTTTGTGCATTACACAATCTCTAAGGTAACTGTTCCATTTTGACTATGTGGAATGAACATAGCTGCAGA
Organism: Dipodomys ordii; assembly: GCF_000151885.1. NCBI lineage: Eukaryota > Metazoa > Chordata > Mammalia > Rodentia > Heteromyidae > Dipodomys > Dipodomys ordii. The sequence continues at coordinate 417,052 of NW_012267405.1, forward strand.
CAATATGCAAAGGCAGGTGCATGGCTGGGTTCCAATAAAACTTTATAGACACTGAGATTTGAATTTTATGTAATTTGCACGTGTCATGAAGTCTTCTTTTGATTTCCCCCACCAGCTATTTAAAAAGGAATGTGAAAGTCATTTTCAACTTGTAGGCTGTACTAACAGTAAGTGGGCTGGATTTGGCCCACGGGCAGTAGTTTTCCATTCTCTAGGCTAACATTAGACCCGTGAGTGTTTTATAAACAAGCTAAGGCACTTTGCTGTGTCCTTCATCGTCGTTCAAAAACAAGAAGATAAGATTTGGGGAGGAAAGAGGACCCACAAACTCCATCGCCGATTTTCTCTCTATTTGGATATTTAATTTTAAAAGTCAGATGTGGTTTGGAGTAGGGTGATTTCCTGTCTTTAAAGGATACTTCTGCTAGTAATGATGTTGGAAAATTCTATATTGATGAAGAAATAATGAGATTGTTGCAGTGGCAATGACACACAATGCTTGTGATAGCAAGTAATGTTTACCCAGGCCAGGTCTATGAGGACTTACAACTTAGAAGGCTGATTGTAATTCTGATTTTATTTAACTCCTTGTGTTGCTGTTTGCAGCATGTAAAGTGTGTGTGTGTGTGTGTGTGTGTGTAAAAGAGATAGCGAGTGTCTTGGGAGTGCAAGTGCTATGTTTTCCTTCTGCGGGTACCAATTCCATCTTTGTTTGGTTTCAGTCTTCATTATGCAATCTCCAGACAACCAAGAATGATCACTCATGCTCTGCCTGGAGACTTTGCAACGGGAGTAAACCAGTTTTGTAGACCAAAAATGGACACACAACAGAGTTTCCGAATCCCAGGAAAGAACAGATAGAAATCAGTGCATGCATGCATCTTCAGTATGGAGGAAGGGGTAGGAGGCAGACGGGTTTGGGAAGGGAAGGAAGATGGCTTGCTGAGGGGGAAGACTTGACACAGTTCCCGTTTCTCTCTGAAACATGGCCATTCTTCCTTGCTATCTAATTTTTCCCTGGAACTGTGCTTGAAACAATTTCTGCCATGCATGGGAGGCCACCATTTTGTGCAGATCATGTGAGTTAGTATGTCTTGTGAAGGAGACCACATTACAGAGACCGGAGGTCTCCAAAGAGGTTTTTCTGCTTGTGGCCATTTGGGGAATATGTACAGCCATAGCAGTCAGTAATGAGACAGTGTGCCAGCAGCATGGCCAATTCCAGCTCCCTGGGGTCCCAGGGCCCCCTGGTGCTCAGGTGTCTCTCACATGGCCACCACACAGAGGGTGGCAAGATGTGAGCCCCAGTAACTCCCCGGGGCTGGGCCCATGGCTTCTATTTTCTTTGTACTTTAAAAGCTTTCCATACTTTTTTCACGGTGAGCAAATGGTGTTTCGGGTGTAAGTGTGTTTGATTTTATGTGGCTCATGTCTTTTGTCTGTGTTAGGCATTGAGGACAGAATTCCACAGACAGGTTGGTGTGCGCCTTGAACTTTCCTCCCGTCCCACAATGCCCACCCACCTGACAGTAATGGAAGTATAAATGTGTGAATGGAAAACACGGAGGCAATGGTGTTTGGCAGCCCTGGGCTCTGAACTCGTCATTCTGCTGCCGGGACCCTGGAGTTTATAACAAACCTGATACTGTGGATGGCCTCCATGTCAGCAGGAGCCAGTAAGAAAGGAAGAGTTGAATTCCTCGCCCGCTCCGAGTTCAGGGTAATCGTCGCCACCTGGTCTTACAAAGGCCTGTACGGAAAGCCCTTCTTGTTGCTGCACCGTGAGACACAATAGCCATTCACAGGCTGGCCCTTATCTCTCCCGGCCACTCCGCTCCTTGGAAGCAGCACCCACTGCCTGCCTGAGAAGGCCTGGCAGACCTTCCTGACTTCCCATCACAGGCCCGCCCAGCCCTCCGGAAAAGGAGCACTGGGTCCCTCCCCAGCACAGTGTTGGAGGTGCCTGGTGTGGAGGTGACGTCCTGTGGGTAGCAGCGGGGCTCCGGCTGTCTCTGTGAACTCCAGGGCCGCTGTGATCTGGAGAGCAGAGTTAGCTCCTGACTCTGCCTGAGCTGGCCAGGGAAGGGAGAAGAGAAGAGACAGCATAAAGCCATATTGGCCCATTCCTGGAATTTTTGTGAGGTGACTCATCCCAGTCCTGCCCGGTTGTCTGAAGTGTGCTCATCAGAACAGCCATTTATTTAGTAATGTGCTAGGCACCAAGCTCTGTGTCAGAGATTTAAAAGAAAAGCCACAGCCACAGGCTGGGAATGTTTAATGCCAACAAGAAGCACAGACTTTCCCCACAGTGCGCTGGGGAATGGGGTTTTATGGAGTCTAGCAGGGAGGAAGAGGGGAATGAAAAAGCCATTAGGTCTAGGGAGGTGGGGGGCTTTTTGGTTGGGCCCACAATGGAATATTTACAGCCACAGTGCCACTTCTGGCTTTTTCTGTGTATGTGGTACTAAGAGATTGAACCCAGGGCTTCGTGCATGCTAGGCAAGCACTCTTACCGCTAAGCCACCTTCCCAGCCCTGGCCTGGGTACTTTCTCAGCAGCTTTAACACCCACAGTCCCTCAGGCAGATTCGAAGGCCCAGGCCAAACCATGAAACCAGGACATTTATGCAAAGCACTGCTGACACAACAAAAGCAGCCCAGCAGTTCTTGAATGCAGGTGACTCTCCATTAGCCCAGCAAGTACAGAGCTAGAATGGCCGTGCATCAGGAGGAAAAACACTTTTTGTAGACATACTAGGACAAATGGACACCTACCCCACTTTTACCATACCCCCCCCCCACGCCCCAAAGCCTGGAAAAGCTTGCTGTTCCCTCTGTTTAAGCCAGCGGCCTGCTCACCTCTGCTCAGTGTGAACATGCTAGGCAGCTCGCTGGAGCCAGCTGGCTCCGGCGCGTTCATTTTATTTGCTCTCATTTCTATTACTTCCACACCACACGACCCTGTCATGTGGGATCTAGGGAGTTTCCTAATACTGAGCCCCAGAGAAAGGTGATTAGCTCTTCGTCACAGCAGCTGCACTCGGCCACCCTGGACCCTTACCCAGGGTGGACTTCAAGACATGGAAGAATGCGGAGTGGGGTCACACGAGCTCGCTGGAGAGCGCTGGCATGAGAGCACACGACGCGGAGCAGAGCCAAGTACTGCTGCGTGCTGACGCCCCGGTGGCTCTCCTCCACCCCAGGGGTTTCGGCAGTGGGATTTCTACACTTCCTTCTGCAGCCAGCCGAAGGAAGCAGGATTCCCTCCCTGCTGTCCCCACGAGGAGCAGGGCCCTGGGAGATTCAATCCGGACACCCTTGGGGGAGCTCAGAGGCAAACCGGAGGCTATGTTCCAGAGGACTCAGGGCTTGAACTGGAGCAGGAGTCACCGGCCGATGGCAGCGTTGCAAGGTGACTTTGTACTCATTGGGCCAAATTTCCAATCAGGACATAGCAGGGTTTGCATCAGCCTCCGAAGCTGCGCCCTCTTACCCCACTGCAGCCGGGACTTTCAAAATTCAGACCCCAGCGTTCGTCTGTGAGGTCCTTTCAACAGCCACCCGTGGCCTCCCCCCATCCCGCCCCGGGGCCCCCAGGTACCCTGGTGTCTGTCCCTGCTCAACCTCCATAACTCCCCTTCTGTCCATCTCCACCTTTTTTTCTCATGTTCCAGCCCCCTGTCTTACTGTGGGCACTGCCTCCGGACCGTGCACCGACGTTTCTTTCTTGTAGACTATGTTCCAGTTCCCTCCCCCCCCCGTTACATAACAGATGATTCCACAACTTAGCCGTGTCACCAATATTTTATTAGTTATCATCACCATGAGGGGGTTGGACGTGCGAGCAGGACCTACCCGGGCCGTTCTTCTGTTCCATGGGACAACGAAGTGGCTCCTCTGCTGGTGTTCAGTTAGTAGCTGAGCTGCAAGGTCTAAGATGGCTTCCCATTCCTCTTGCTCAGCAGGGATCTCTGGAAAACTCCAGAAGATTCTGGAATTTTCTGGAGTTCCTGCGGAACCCTGGGCCACTGTTTTGCGTGGCCTTCTCAGATGAGCTCAGCTCCCCTGGGGAGAGTACTGGGAGGCAGGAAGTGGAATCTCCCACACAGGATTCCGGCATCAGTTCTGCTGTGTGTTCTATTGGTCGGGACAGTCCTGGAATCCGCAGGGAGGAGTCACAGCCCTGCCCTGTGATGGAAACAGAGGTGGGGGCTTGTGGCCCTCTTTTGTCTCCCCAGGGTGAAATGTGAAGCCCTCTTTTCCCAGCTACCCCTGGGCCCAGACTTGCTGCATGCGGGTTCCAGCTCAGAGCCTTCCCTGCGTTGTATCCAGGCGGCAGCCCACCCCATCCTTGTATGTTCTCATGGGTTCTGCCATTTACCTCTTGTTTTCATAGCTCTGGTCACTGTTGGAAATTCATTTATTTTGTCTCCCCACCCCACCTTAACTCCCCTGCCTAGAGTTTAAGTGACATATGACCAGAAGCCTTGACACAGTCACCATGCTGCCCACAGCCCCAGGGAGTGCTTGGCATGCAGTGGGCACTCAAAAGCATCTGTTGAATGAATGAATGAATGAATGGTTATAGAGAAGAAAAATGGGTAACTGGAATGTATATGTGACCAGAAATAATTTCAATGGTAGAATCTCGAAGCTCTGGTGTTCAGGTCTGTTCCCGGGAGAGGGATGAAACCTACAGCTATCACGATTGTCATCTGACGAGAGCCACAGAGATTGGGATGTGGGGCTGGCAGAAGCGAAGACAAAAGAGAAGACTTGAAAGCAGAGCTCTGTGCTTTGGACCACCAAGGCCAAGGCTCAAAGGCAGGCCTGGGAAGGAAGAGGCATTAGAGAGCTAAGTGGAGGAATGCTTGAAGCCACACTAGCCAAATGCGCATAGTAGAGTACCAGCGGCCCCTCGAAGCCGGCTCAGATGCTCAGGTGGTCTCACTGTCCAGCACAAGGCCTCAGAGCGTGGCCCTTCACACTGGACTCCTGCCTCTTGGACCCAGCAGCTCCCCAGGAGGAGGCCTCACTACTTAGGATTCATTGCCAAGTCCAAGATCATGAGGATGATTTTTTTTTTTTTTTGGTCGGTCATGGGGCTTGACCTTTGGGCCTGGGCGCTGTCCCTCAGCTCTTCAGCTCAAGGCGAGTGCTCTACTGCTTGAGCCACAGCACCACTTCAATGGTTTATTGGCGATAAGAGTCTCATGGAGTTTCCTGCCCGGGCTGGCTTTGAACTGTGATCCTCAGATCTCAGCCTCCTGAGTAGCTAGGATTACAGGTGTGAGCAACTGATGCCCATCTGAGGATGATTTTTTCTTGTCAGCATTTATATGGTCTGACCTTTTGGTCCTTGGTACATTCTGAATTAATTTTTGTGTATAGTAGGAATTAGACATTGGGGTTGTAAGACTTGTTGGGTGATTTTGATGGCAGCCCAAGTTGTGATTCTTTGCTGAGGAAGAAGGGCAGAGGAATACTGGTGGTCGTGTGGTTGGAGACCTTGTGGTGGAACTGGATTGAATGGGGAGGGCCGAGTGGGAATCAGATATGCTCAAAAAGGGCTGAGGGTGTAGCTCAAGTGTTGTCACCCACCTAGCAAGTGCAAGGCGCTGAGTTCAAGTCCCAGTGCGACAAAACTAGAACTGCTCATGAGAGCCCTTAGGGGCCTTTTAAGAAGTCTGGAGAGATCTATCTTTTGACAGCCGGGGACTTAGGAGACTCTGCTGGAATCTGCATAGGGAGGAAACAGAACTGAACTGGCAAGGGAGGTGAGTGGTTCCAATAGTTGTGTGTGTGTGTGTGTGCGCGTGCGCACATGTGTGTGTTTAGATCTTCCTGCCGGATGTTGCTGTCTTACCAATATTCTAGACTGGATCGAAATTAACAGTGCCGCCCAATGGAAACAATAATCACATTCTGATTTGTTGTGTTTATTATTCTGAGCATTTTGCATTATCTTCAGAAGTGACTACTAAGTTGGAAGTAATTTGAGTTTCTAAGATGTTTTTACACACGAGATCTAGCTGGAATAGCACGGCCAGACAGCGTTTGCGGAGGATCTCATCAAATCTAAGAATGTACCCAAGGCCCCACCTCACAATGCGTGCTGAGCCAGGCTCCTGTCGCCTAGAATCCCAGCTACTCAGGAGGCTGAGATCAGAGCCAGCACAGGCAGGAAAGTCTGTGAAACTTGTATCTCCAATTAACCACAGAAAACCAGAAGTGGAGCTGTGGTTCAAAGTGGTAGAGCACTAGCTTTGAGAAAAAGAGCTCAGGGACAATGCTCAGGCCCTGAGTTCAAGCCTCATGACCAACAAAAAACAAAGACAAACCCCCCCCAACAAATCCTCTTAACTTATGATCAAGAAGTGGTACAAGGCACGGAGGGATTCTTGGTGGTAGGTACCATGTGGTATGGGCCCGGGCTGTGCTACATGGTTCTGGAATACATAGCCACACCATTATCTTACCTATCAAAGACTGGTGAGGAAAGGAAACAGGCCGTGAGTTTTGACCCCCAGGGGAATGGTCAGTGATGACGAAGGCATTGGGAATAAATCCAAGCAGGACACAGGCCCTGAGAGCAAATGAGGTAAAAGTCATGGGAAATAGGAATGAAGGCCAAACTCCAGACAAATGGGTCAAGCAGACATCGTGTTCCAGCACCCTGGCGGACCACAGCATCTGATGCCCGGGGGTGACACACGGCGCTCCAAGTGGACCTCATGCACACAGGCTGCACGTGTGCTTCAGAGGGACCGGGAAACCCAAGGACTCCACAAATCAAGGCTTCACAATATTTCCCATCACCACACTGAATTGTGGCTGAACCAGCTGTGGTTTCAGGACAGGGAGAGTGTTAGCATCTGAGGGAGCCCTGTGGTCTCTTTTGAGGCCATGGGGCTTGAACTCTGGGCCTGAGCGCTGTCCCTCAGCTCTTCAGCTCAAGGCGAGCACTCTACCACTTGAGCCACACAGCTACTTCTGGTTTTCTGGTGGTTTATTGGAGATAAGAGTTTCATGGACTTTTCTGCCCAGGCTGGCTTTGAACCACGATCCTCAGATCTCAGCTTCCTGAGTAGCTAGGATGATAGGCATGAGCCACTGGCACCCGGCTTCTCTCTCCTTTTTTTTTTTTAATGTCATTACTATTGTCCTCCATTTCCTCCTCCTTTCCTTTCCCACGCTTTCCTTCTTTCCTTCTCTGTCTCCATCATCCTCATCCTCATCCTCATTATCATCCAGTTAAAATGACTGAGATCACCTCCAATCAGACCCTACTTTGGCTTCTTATGATTCTCCTCTTTTCCTATAAGATGAGGAGTGCTTACAGGGCAAGCTTCCTCTTGTGGCTGATTTCAGTTTTTCTTTTGACTGGTGTCTCCTTCCAGGATTGCATTTTCATTCTCCACTATAGCAAAGTCTTAGTTCATATTTAGTGCAAAATGTTGATGCATCCATATGAATTCTGGGATTGATTTTTCTGCACAAAAGTTGGACTTTTTAAAATGGGGGCTGCATTGAATATGTAGAATGCTTTAGGTAGCATAACCATTTTCATAATATTAATTCTGCCAGTCCATGAACACAGAAAATCTATCCATCTTTCAGTGTCTGCAGTTTCTTTCTTCAGTGCATCTTTAGGTTATTTGTTTAGAACTTCTCAAAAAATTAAAAAAATTATTTCTGTATACAGGGGTTACAGTTAACATAGGTCAGGTAATGAGTACATTTCTTTTTGAACAGTGTCACCTCTTCCCTCATTTTCTCCTTTTTTCCCCCTCCTCCTGATCCCTTTCCCCTACAAATTGTATACTTCATTTTCAACATAGTGTCTCGTGAGTATCACTGCTGCATTGGTTCTCCCTTTTAAAAACATTTTTAATGGTTATTTTTTTATTATTTTTTTGTGTATGAGGTACTGAGGAATCGAACTCAGGGCCTCATGCATGCTAGGCAAGCACTCTACCACTTAGCCACATTCCCAGCCCTTGTCAATTTTGTTAATGTAGGCACTCATACCTGTAAACTTTCCACTTAACACTCTTTGTTGTCTCCCAATGGTTCTGGTAAGTTGTGTTTTAATTTTCCTTTAGTTCTAGGCATTTTCCAACCTCCCATCCACACATCTTATTTCTTTGGTCACCCACCCATCATACAAAAGTGTATCATGTCATTCAGTCTCACTTTGTTTGAATATTTTCTATAGTTTCTCTTGCCGTTGAGTTCTAGTTTTATTCCAGCATGGTCTGATAAAATGCAGGAAGGTATGTACATTTTCTTGTATTTGTTGACTTATTTTATGCCCCAAATATAATCTGTTCTGGAGGATGTTGCTTAGACTGCTGAGAGAATGTGTGTGCTGCAGCTGTTGGGGAAAACGTTCAGTGGATGTCTTGATCTGTTAAGCCCATTGTATCACTTAATTCTGAAGTTTCTAGAGATTTTTTTGGGGTGTCTACATAACCTGTCTGTGGTGAGAATGGAGCACGGAAGTCACCCATTGTTACTGTGTTGGGAACTATCTGTGCCTTCTTTTTAAAGACAAAATTCACATTTTATTTAGATTGAAATAAAGTATACAAAACTGACTTTCTTCACCAAAAGTGTCAGGAATCTCTTTTTTCTGTATTATTTCTAGATAAGCCAGAAGGCATTTGCTAGCTGGCTTTTATGTCCAATGGTGTTTGTTTTATGCACTTGGATGTTCTGATGTTTGATGTGTGTACGCTTATTGTTATAGCCTCTTGACCGATTGTTTCCTCGTCAATATGAAATAATCTTCTTTGTCTCATCTGACTGATTTTGGCTTGAACTCTTTATCTGATAGGGGTATAGCTACTCTTGCTTGCTTTCAGGTTCTATTTGCTTGGAATATCTTTTTTTTTCTTTTCTTTTCCTTTTTTTTGGGTCTGGTCATGGGGCCTGAACTCTGGGCCTGGGCGCTGTTCCTCAGCTCTTCAGCTCAAGGCTAGCGCTCTACCACTTGAGCTACAGCGCCACTTCCGGCTTTTTTCTTTTTGCTTATGTGGTGCTGAGGAATCGAACCCAGGGCCTCAGGCATGCAAGGCAAGCACTCTACCACGGAGCCACCTTCTCAGCCCTAGAATATCTTTTTTCATTCTTTCATTCTAAGTTTGTGTTTGTTCTTACCATTGTATTTCTTGGGTCTTGCTTTTTAATCCAATCCTTCTGTGTTTGGAGAATTGACATGCTGGTGCTGCTGCTGGTGATGATGATTTATTCTGCTGGTCTTGTGGCCAGGTGCTGTCCCTGAACTTTCTTGTTCAAGGCTAGTACTCTATCACTTGAGCCACAGTTCTACTTCCAGCTTTTTTGGTAGTCTATTGGAGATAAGAATTTAACAGACATTACTGAGCTGTCTTTGAACTGTGATCTTTAGATCTCAACCTGCTGGGTAATTAGGATTACAGGAGTGAGACATCAGTGCCCATCTAGGATTTTGATTACTTATAGAATTATTATTGAAAGGAATGTAGTAATTCCCATCATTCTGTTGCTTTTTGTAGTGTTTGGTTCTTTTCTAATCCTCATTTGTTTATCCATTCAGTGAGGCTTATTCTTTATTTGTTTCTGTGAAGGATTTTATCCACCTCTTCTGTGTGGTAGGATTCCTTTAAGTATCTTTCATGCTAGCTTGGTGGCTATAAATTCCTTTGGCTGTTGTTTATTATGGAAGGTTTTTATTTCTCCTTCAGTTATGAAGGATAGCATTGCTAGAAACATTATAATCTAGGTTGGAAGTGATTTTCTTCCAGAGCTTGAAATACAACATTGCATTTCCTCCTGTCTTTAGGGTTTCTGTTGAGAAATCTTCTGTTTTCTTATGAGTTTGTCTTTATATGCAATTTGCTTTTTCTTTTCTTGCATCTTTTCATATTGCTTTTTGTTCTGTATGTTTAATGTTTTAGCTATAGTATGATGTGGAAAAATTTTTTCTTGGTCTTGTCTGTTTGATGTCCTGAAAACCTTCTGTCCATGAATGACCATCTTATCTCAAGATCTGGAAATTTTTCTATTGTTTTATTAAATACTATTTCTATGATTGTAGCTTGCACCTCTTCTTTTTTGTGCCCATGATTCATAGGTTTGAATGGTATCCCAGAGTCTTGCATGTTTCAATCATACTTTATTATTTTTCTTTATTCAGATGTTTTACTTCCTCTCCCTTGTCTTCAAGCCATATATTCTAGCTCCAACTTGATCCAGTCTACTAACTGGGCTTTCAACTGAGTGTTTTATTTACTGAGTTTTTTATTTCCAGAAATTCTACTTTTTTTTTTTTTTAGGATTTCTATATGTTTATTGAATCCTTCAATATTCTGTCTTCCTTTCAAAACTTGCCTTCCTTATTTCCTTTAACTGTTTATTTGAATCCTCTTTGGATTTATATAAAGAGGGTGTTTATATACCCTCTTTAGTTACTTTGATCACTCTTTTTATTTTTGGAGGCTCCATCCTCTTCATTAGAGTATGTTCTTCTGACATTGTTGTCTTTGGAAAAGTAATTTTGCTTTTTCCTTCTTCTTTTTTTTTTGGTCTGGTCGTGGGGCCTGAACTCTGGGCCTGGGCGCTGTCCCTCAGCTCTTCAGCTCAAGGCTAGCGCTCTACCACTTGAGCCACAGCACCACTTCCGGCTTTTTTCTTTTTGTTTATGTGGTGCTGAGGAATCGAACCCAGGGCCTTGAGCATGCAAGGCAAGCGCTCTACCACTGAGCCACCTTCCCAGCCCCTTTTTAATTCTTCTGATTTCTTGTGTTCCTGCATCTGAAGCCAAGTGGTTTGTTTGAAAGTTTTAGTTACTTGTAGTCTGTCCTTTACAGTATCCTCAGTCTTCATGCAAGGAATGTGCAGTGCAGGGCTAAGGTGCATGATATTTCTCGCCACTGGACTAGGGGCACAGCTCAGCAATTGGACATTCACCCACATGCTCAGGGAACCAGGCCTGATCCCCCAATGCCACTCATGTGGAGGAGGATCAGCTGGAGACTTGTGGGGTTCCCAGTGTGCAGACTGATGTTATATGTGATGGAGGGCAGGGCTGGACAAGGATCAGTTGTCTATTTCTGTGCTGGACAAGGATCAGTTGTCTATTTCTGTGCTGGACAAGGATCAGTTGTCTATTTCTGTGCTGTCTTCCTTTTATAAGTGTCCCTTTTTTGTGTACTAGGAGCCAGTGTGGGGTATGATACACAAAGGAGCCTTGCACCCTGATGGTTGGGCAGGTTCCCAGATGATGCATAGGTCTCGCAGTAATATTCAAGCCTAAGGGAGCCTTCCAAGGGTGTCAGAAAGTAGAGGGACTCGTCAGAGCCCTGAGTTCTGCATTAGCCACAGAGAAATAAATGACTCAGAGGCTCTGCCTGCAGGTAAGTGTATGTGCCCTCAGCGGCAAACCCTGACCTGCAGCTCACCACTCTGTGAGTGGGAGGAACCTGAGAAATCTGATGTGATTCACAGGACCTGTGCTCACAGCTCTAAGTCCTTCCTGGCAGCAAACACCCACAGCCACCAGGTAGCTCCTGGAGGTGAACACTTTACCAGCCATAGGCTCATTGCCATTTTCACCATGAGTCTCAAGAAATGCAACTCATTCCTCATTGGGGATTGTTGGGTTACTGACCACCATGTTCTTCATTCACTACCTGAGCTCACCATTGCTTACGCTTCTTCATGAGCCCATGTCAGGATTCTCCTTCTGTGCCTGTCGCTCACACAGGCATGTTGGCTGGCTGGAACCAAGACTCCTGGAGCAGTGATTGCCCCTTGTTTTGAAGAATAAAAGGCTGCCTCTCAAGACAGCACCTCCTGATAGCTGTCCAAGATATGGGGAGCAGAAAAATACATTTTCCTTCTAATGCTTGCCTGTCATGTGAAAGTCAGGATTGCTTTGAATCCTGGCATTGGGTTTAAGCTTTGGGGAAGAGTAGACTGGCATCTGGGCCTGTGAGTCTATTGCCAATTCTACCTCTTTCCCAGTGGTGGAAACTGTTGCTGTCCCTCCTCCCTGGCTCTCCAGGGCTGGAGCTGTAGACTATTTCCCACTTTCCGCTCTTGTTCTAAGAGTTTTGTCTGTGCTGTCCCTCTGTCCTGATTCTTGGTGCTCTTCCTCTCTTTCCTTCTTCAGAATATAGTCTTCTTTGTTACCTTGACTCTTCTCATTCAGAGTCAAGTAATGGTGAGAGGAGACATCTTGGCTTTGTTTTTGATTTTGGAGGAAGAAACAATGTTTTTTTTTTTGCCAACTGCCATTTCTTTTCTATTTTCTTTTCTCCCTCCTCTCTTCTTCCTCTCCTTCTCTTCTTCTTCCTCCTCTTCCTCTTCTTCCTGGTCCTCCTCCTCCTTTTCATAAATGGTGTTTATGAAGTTGAAGTAACTTCCCTATGTTTTTAGTTTGCTTTTTTCCTCCCTCCCTCCTTCTCCTTCTTTTTCTTCCTTCCTTCTTTCTTCATTTAATTTTTAATCTTTCCAGAACTGATTCTGGCTTGTGATATGAAGAAAATATTTTACAGATACTTTTTTCCTCAGTGACTTTTAGTGAATAATTGAAAGTCTGAAAACATGAGGCAGTTTGGAGAACAGACTCTGGTTTCTAGTCCCTGGCCCTGGACAGCTGGTAATCTCAGGTTAAACAGTGTTGGAATTATTTCAATATGTTTAAAAGTTAATCCAGGATCAAACCTAATGTTGCAACTATTTTTTAACTTTTTGATTAGAATTTTATCAAGTCAATTGATAGAATTGAGCCCAACATGTACTGATACCTCCTGTGTTGCAGGTTCTGTGCAAAACCTTGGAGTCTTTAAGGCAGTTGTGTTGGGAAAAATGAGTGAGAAATTCCAAGCAATTGAAGTTCTATGAAAATTCCTTCCATACCATGAGGTCTGTGGATGAAAAGTAACAGACGAGAAGATGTTATGTGGTTTTCTGAAGCCATGGGCTGTTTATTTTCGTAGCCCAGTGCCTTCCACTAGACAAGCTCTCCAGTGATTTAGTGGATAAAACTAAATTGAAAAGAAATTCTGGATAATGAAAAGCCTACAAACCACAGCATTTCCCACTTCATTTCTCTAGTGTGGGAGCTTTAAATCCCTTTTATGGAGGCAGTGAATACAAATGTTGTACATATTTCCTACAGAGAAGAATGCATTTCCTTTTTCCCACTTAGGAGAGTCTATAAGTAGCCCCTCCCCCAACTAAGAGTCAGAAGCCAGTGGCGCATGTTTATCATCCTAGTAACTTGTGAGGCTGAGGATGAAAGGGACATGGTTCTGGTCTAGCCTGGGCAGAAAACTCATGAGATCCATCTCAATGAAGGGAAGTTGGGTGCAGTAGCAGGTGCCTGCCATCCTAGCAATTACAGGAAATCTAAAATAGGTGGATTGAGGTCCAGGCAGGTACCTGGGAAGGAAGTAAGACCCTGTCTAAAAAACAACCAGCAGAAGGTACAGCTAGCGGCACAGTGGTAGAGTGCTTGTTTAGCAAGTATGAGGACCTGAATTCAAAGCTCAGTACTGCCCCAAATGAGACAAAATAAAAAGAATCATTGTCCCTCTTCAAATATACTCCTTTGAGTATGTAAGACCTGGATTTCTGGAAGACAAAGGGATTTTTTTTTCCAATTAAGAAATGTTACTTGTTCTCTTAAGAAGCTAAAAACAAAAGTGCTCTCCCACTTCTTAAGAATTTCAGAGTTTACTGGAAAATGTGGAATGCTGGAAAATGTGGGTAAACAGGTACTCTTCCCCCCCACCATGACTGACTCCTGGGGTGTTGTGAGTGTGCGTCCTGCTAAGAGAATGGGGTACCCTGTAGCCTTGGACCCCTGTCTTCTGTGAACACAATCCTGGACACTGAACCAGACACTCTAGAGGACAAGTGAGCTGCTAGGATGTTCACACCAGGCCTATGTGAGGCCAAGACTGCGAAAGCAGAGCAGCTACCCACAGCCCAGCCACCACGCTACATGTGGCAGCTGCTGTCCTGGGTGAGCTGCCTTTGGGTGCTCCAGATTGTACCAACTACTCTGATGATAGTGTCCTTGTGATTATACTGCAGTGTACACACACACACACACACACACACACACACACACACACACACCTGGTCCTCTCTGGTAAACAGTGAAGAAGGAAAGAAAAACATGAGGAAACAAATCTCAAGCATTAGAGCTCTAATTCAAAGTTCCAAGGAAGGAAAACCCAGTGGTAATATACACCTGCATCTTTGAAATGATGAAAAGCACAATAGGTCCCGTCTCCCTCCCTGCCAAGCACCTGCCAGGTAGAACCTGGAGTCTGCCTGGCCATCTTGTGCTTGAGATCTGTTCTGCTCTGCTCTGCTAGTGGCTGAGGTGTGAGAGTGTCCACTAGATGGCGCCCCAATCCAGGCAAATTGTCCTCAATCTTGGCAAAGAGATGTGTTTTGGTTTGAAAGCCAATATCCTGGAGGCAAATTAACACAAGGTCTATTGATTCTTCACCTAGATCTTCTATTTTACCAGAGTAACAAATTCTCTGCCGCCCATACTTAGTTCCCCCTCCCGTCACCGGATGTGTCTGCATTTAAAAGTAAACTGTTCTTCCAAGTGCTGGGCCACTAATTACCGTACTGATTGCATTGCACATTTAGGGAAGTGAGCTTTGGCTCACTGGCAGGGACTCCTAGGCAAAATGCTTCTGAAGACTGGTGCAGAACTGGGCAGCTTCTGAGTGGTGTCTCCGCAGGTCCTTACTGGGCTGTGCCTTCTGTTCCTGGCTTCTGCTCCTGGGGCTCGGGTTCTCAGCCCGTCCCAGCTGAGCTGACACCCAACACTATGATCTGAAGTGGCCTTGTTCTCATGGTGGGTCCCCAGTCTGCCTTTCCACCTTTTCCTTTTAAGGAAACTTCTCTGGGGCAATTTTAAGAGTGAGGGAAAAGTTACAAAGCTGCTAGAAACTTCTCATATGTGCCTCGTTCAGTCTCCACAGCATCCTGGGACACGTGTCAAAATGAAGAGCTAAGGGACAGAGACACCCCAAAGTCTGGCCAGATGCAAATACCCCATCCATCCATTCCCGCCCTCCTCTGGGAGTTGTTCCCAGGACATCTATTTCATAGCTTTAATGTAGACTCCCAGATGCTTTCCAGGTTTGCCAGTATCCCTTGTTGAGTTTAATGGCTACATGTGCTCCTTCCGTGTAGTGCCGCCCTTGGTACCTTGTGACAAGAGCCAGGTCATGATGAACTGCTGCCTTTCAGAGTAGAGGGACTAGAAGAGTCCCCTTCTCACACTCAGTTCTGCAATCATGTTCCTCCTCCTCCTCCCTCCTCCTCCCTCCTCCTCTTCCTCCTCCTCCCTCCTCCTCTTTTTCTTCCTTTTCCTCCCTCCTCCTCTTCCTCCTCCTCCTCTTCCTTCTCCTCTTCCTCCTCCTCCTTCTTCCTAGTTCTCTAACATTTGAACCACAGCTCCATTTTCAGCTTTTTGATGATTAATTGGAGATAAGAGTCTCCTGGATTTTTTTTTTTGTCGGTCATGGGGCCTGAACTCTGGGTCTGGGCGCTGTCCCTCAGCTCTTCAGCTCAAGGCTAGTGCTCTACCACTTGAGCTTCAGCCCCATTTCCGGCTTTTTTTTTTTTGCTTATGTGGTGCTGAGGAATCGAACCCAGGGCCTCATACATGCAAGGCAAGCGCTCTACCACTGAGCCACCTTCCCAGCCCCTCTCCTGGACTTTTGTGTCCGGGCTGGCTTTGAACCGTGATCCTCAAGTCTCAGCCTCCTGAATAGCTAGGATGACAGGTGTGAGCCACGGGTGCCTGGCCCACCAACATTTTCTTAACTACTCTCCCTGCTCTGCCCACCGTGTCAGGCACCTCAAGAGGCACGTGGAAGAATTAACAACCCCTTTCTAGAAAAGCCTTTCTCCCTTTCCCCTCCGCTGCCTCAGCCCCGCCCAGCCCTGGGCCTCTTCGGCTGCTCTGCACAGAAGCCCTCCACCCTCACCCATCTCCAGCTGCATGGGCCCGGCTCCGCTCCGCTGCCATCTCTCCCAGAGTGAGCTGCCCCCACCCTCTCCCTCGCAAGAAGAGGCCCTGGGCCTGGCATCCTTCCCCAGCCCCAAAGCCTGGCACTAGCTCTGCCAGAAATGATCTCCTGGTGTCTCCCCTAACAGTCATCATGATTCTGACTCCGAAGGACAGGTACTGCCCGCTGCTGGGCTCTGGGCTCTGGGTGTCATTCATCTCACCTGCAGTGATCCTGCAGGTCACCTGACTGGACTCCCCTGACACTTGGGCTCTTCCCTGGCTGGCAGGAGGAGGCATGAGGGAGGAAGGGCGCTCACAGCCCCGCTGCCCCGCCAGCCCTGTCCTCGGGACGGGGCTTTGAGAGGTGCACGTTTCTCATGCGATTGAACTAGCAGCCAGGGCCTGAGTCTTTGTTGTGGTGGTTCTTGTGCGGGAATGGCACTCGCAGTTGCCACCATTCTCTTCTGTACTTTCCTTCCGGGCAGATGGAGAGCAGCGACAAGGAACTGTGGACATCCAGGCCTGTGCAAGGATTGTCCAGCACAAGCAACACGAACTGGCTCTGGCTTCTGTGAGCAGAAGAGGAACTTACTAGAAAGTATCTGGGGAAGCCGACAGACTCCTGGGGGGGGGAGCTGAAGCTGGGCTGCCAGGAGCCAAGCCTCCATCCAGAGAACAGCGCATGCGCCAATGCCACATTCCCACCTGGGGTCCGGGCCACAGCCATAACCCATACTGCTATCAGCACACAGGGTGGCTGGGAGGGGGAGAGAGAGAGAAAGAGGAGAAAGGGGGGTGAGGGAGAGGGAGAGGGAGAGAGAGAGAGCCCCGCTGCCCCCATGCCTGGCTCCTGAGCTCCAAGCCCCCAAGTCTGGTCCTCAGCCACCCACTGACAGAGCCTCGCTTGGCCTCCACGGCGAGCTGGGCTGTGGAAAGGAGGTAGACATCTTCAGTTATGTTGTAAAAATTAGTCTCTGTCCCACCAAGACTCCCAAGAAGGTATGACTAGATGGGTGGTGTCCCTCCAAACTCAAATGTCCCTCAGCCCGTGACTGTCTTGGGGTGAGATGTGTCAAAGAGGAGCTTGTGTTAATGTAAGATTGTTTCTGGGGTCCTCTCCCACCTGTCTGTCTGGTGTCCTTGTGTGAAGAGAATTGACAGGCGTGAGAGTCACCAGCACTGAGTGTGCCCAGCAAGCAGGTGGCGTCTGCTAGCCGGGGAGGGAGGCCCCACAGAGGCCAACTTCTGCCCATGCCTTGGTCTTGAACTTCCAGCTTCAGACTGTAAGGA
>NW_012267405.1:434426-435434 GCF_000151885.1 Dipodomys ordii
TCTGTCTGTCTGTCTGTCTGTCTCTCAGGGCCAGGGGAAGGCACTTCTGAGTGTCTTTCAATCTTTAAGAATCCCAGTAGTTGTGCCAGAAGGTTTCCATTCAACAAGTCAGATTATGGGTGTCATGCATCTTGATCAGAGTCATCCCTTCCTACATTCCCCCCCTCTCCATCTTTCCAAACCCTGTACCTATCCAGAGGACATTTTTAAGGGAGACAGGAGGAGCGCTGGGGGTCTGGCAGGCCCTGGCCAGTGGTGGGCATTAGATCCTGCCCTTTGACCCGTGTTGGGACTGGGGTGAATCAAGGTGGCCCGGGAGGCACTGTGACAGGGCAGTACTGTCTCCTACTTTTTTTTCTTTTTCTTTCTTTCTTTTTTTTTTTTTGGGTCAGGTCGTGGGGCCTGAACTCTGGGCCTGGGTGCTGTCCTCAGCTCAAGGCTAGAGCTCTACCACTTGAGCCACAGTGCCACTTCCAGCTTTTTTTCTTTTATGTGGTGCTGAGGAATCAAACCCAGGGCCTTATGCATGCAAGGCAAGCGCTCTACCACTGAGCCACCTTCCTAGCCCTCTTCTGCTTTTTTTCATGGGGAGGGGGCGTTGCTGAAAAACAGTTGAATGATTGTCTTGTTTCAGGAGCAGGGGAATGAGAAGACCAACAATGGCACCCACTACAAGTTACAGCTCCTGTACAGCAATGGTGAGTATCTGCGCCCGCCCGGAGCCCTGAAGGACGGAGCCAGGAGGGGGTGGTGGTGGGAGGCTTGGGGTTGGAGCTGGGGACGAAGTTCTCTGCTTCAGAACAGCCCAGCCTTGTCTCTGGTAGCATGGACTGGCTGCGCTGGGTGGGAGCGGGGGAGGGGGGAGCTGCATGGGTTTGGATGCCAGAGGAACCCCCAGCCCTTGACTCTGTCCTTCTGCAGGTGTTCGAACGGAGCAGGACCTCTATGTGAGGCTCATTGACTCGGTCACCAAGCAGGTAAGCCAGGCAGGCCACTCCTGCTCCTCCT
>NW_012267405.1:435484-446106 GCF_000151885.1 Dipodomys ordii
ATAAATGCATTAGAAACACATGCATGAAAGAAAAAAACATTAAAATACATATCTAAGGGTTCATTTTCCTGACATCACATTATCTGACCTTTTCAAAATGGAAATGTTTGAATGAGTAGAAATGAGAAAATAAATTATTTCAGATATTTAAAAAATTAAAATTGTGGCAGCTTCAGGACCATGCATTTGAAAATATCAGTGAAATAATTATTTTATGAGAATAAAATGTTACCCAAACATATTCAATAAGGACTTTAAAAAATCCTTGCATTCATCAATAATCACCAAATTAGGGAATCTAGCATAAACTATATGCCATATGGGTAAGTTGTTTTAATTTAAAGACAATACACATTTTATCCTATTTAAACTGAACCTGAACATAATAATAAAAAAAAGAAAACAAGTACTTTTTTCGGAGCTTGTGTAACTCAGATGCCAGATCTGATGTGCTAGTTCGAGTTTTGTACCAGTCAAAAAGTGTTACAAACATCACAAGCAGAAAGGAATTCTTAAGAAGAGATTTGAATTCTTCAAAATCATTAGAAGAGTTAGAAAAGCAAACTCCAAGAAGGGCCTTCAAGAATGACCCATAAACTGGCTACCTGTGGTTTATGCCTGTAACCTACTAGGGTGGCCATGACTGGAGGTTCATGGTTTGAGGCCAGCCAAGGCCGAAAAAAGTCCCCCAACGTCTGTTTCAACAGAAAAAGCCGAGTGTGGCGGTACAGGTCTGCCATCCCAGCTATTGTGGGCTGAGTAAGTGACAGGATCACAATCTAATCTGGTCCAGTTAAGAAAATGGCATCTTAAAAAATCCATAATATTCAGGCATAAGACAAGTGTTACCTTAGTGCTTCTATTTGCCATTCTATTAGTGATCCTAGCCAATGCAATAAAACAGGTAAAATTAATCAGGTGTAGTTCCTGGAAAGAAAAGGATCAAATTATCCCTTAGGAAGTGATGCAATTATCTATTTGAAAAGTATGTTTGTGATCCCAGCACTTGAAGATGGTATGATCATCTTCAGTTCAAGGTCAGCCTCTGACTCATCTCAATCACTCCTTTCACCTCAAACAAACAAACAACGGTAAAGCCCAACTGAATCAACAACAAAGACGTAAACTCCACCCTACAGCTAATGAGAGCCAAGCAGGATGGCTGGTTGCACACGTAGCACATGAACAATTTCTCTATATTTTGTCTATAATCCATATAATCTATAAGAACTGTAATAAAACTATATTAAAAAAAACTCCCTAGCAGTAACATTTTTCCTGAAGCCGTATAAGTAGTGCTGTGAAGTTTTGTGGGGATAGCTAACAGTTTGGTAACAGAAATCTGGTGTCTGCATTTTAACATAAACCCAAATAAATTCCAGATGGTACACACACACACACACACACACACACATGCAAACACATTTTGAAGAAAAGAATAAATTAAGTACTCCTATAGATCTAAACTTAAATTAGCTTTCTAAAACAATTGGATGTTTATTGTTGACAGTGGAACAAAGACCAAAAGAGGAGAAAACCAAATCTATTCAAGACAAAGTTGGTAAAAATAGAAGTTACAAGAAAATGTAAGTCAATATTTAATTTATCTTGAAATGGGAAAGGAGGATGACAAAGAGGGAAGATACTGGCCGTGGATGGCTCATGCCTATAATCTCAGATACTCAGGAGGCTGAGATTAAGAGGATCTCAGTTTGAAGCCATTCCAGGTAGGTAGAAAAATCCATGAAATTCCATCTTCAAAGTAACTAGCAAAAAGCAAGGCTGGAGGCATAGCTCAAGTGGTAGAGTGCCAATTGAGCACGCAAGATAGATCTTGAAACTCCCTAAGGAAGTTCACTGGCCAAAGTGTATGGATTATTTTTCTCTTACTGGAAATTCACACAATATGAATACAACAAAAATATAAACACAATACAAAATAGTGTCCATACAATACAATTGTATGTAAATATAAGTACAATTTAGTAGGGGACTGGGAGATGGGCTGAGGCTTGAATTTAGAGATTTATACTTGCCAGGCAGGCTTTCTACCACTTGACCCAAGTCCTTAGTCCACTTGGCAATATTTTCAAGGAGGAAAATCAAGGATTGAGAAAGATTGGGAGTGAGGGCAGAGGTAATTCCAAGTGTGGACGGTGGGAATGTAAATGTAGCCATCCTAGAGGCCAGTTTGTCAATGTGTATCAATGCTTTTTTTTTTTTAAAGCAGTCTTTCATTTCAAAATTTGCACCTAGGATTTTATCCTAGGGGAAGAAATAGACTTTTTGTGGAAGGCTACAGGTACAAAGATGTCCACCAAGGTGTTGCTTACAACGGTGAAGAATTGGAAATGAACTGGCACGAATCAGGAAACACCAGTGTGCACGGTGACTGTCAAAAAATATTGAATGGTGCTACCGCGATGGCAAATCAGTCCATGTAATTTATGCTTTCCATTTGCAGCCCGTGAGAAACGGTACAAAAGGAAGGTTGGGAGAAAGAGCTCAAACATTAAACAAGGCCTATTCCGAATGAATTGATTAGAGGTGACTATTGAGTTCTTGTTTTGGTTTGCTTACCTATTTTTCGGCAATGCACGGGCATTGTTTTTGCTTTAAAAAAATGAGAATTTAAAAAAAAACGAGTCTCTAGGAAACTTTAGTCCCGCGGGACAGAAAGCTCCGCAGACTCCCCTGTCCATCCCGGCCGGGGCGCTCTGCCCACCGTGCCAGGCCAGCACCCTCCCTTCCTGCCGGCTTAGGGTGCGTCCCTGCAGTCCCGATCACCCGATCACCGACGGGAAGCCGTTCCTGTTGTCACTCCTTGCAGCCTTCGGAGCTCCGGCTCCGGGGGCCCTGGGCCTGCGCTGTCCGTAACAGCTCCAAGATCCACCCCTGCGCCCCGTGCCCACGGTACCTTCGGGCACTGGGCAGGTCCCAAAGCACTTTCCTGGCTATTACTGGGGTTTCTGTGGTGCCGTCCCAGGGCTGGAGCTCCGGGGGACCTGGCGCTGCCCCTGAGCCTTTCACTCAATGCTAGCACTCGACCACCTTTGGGCCGCGCCTCCACATCTGGATTTTTTGGGGGGCGGTGATCAATCAGAGATAAGAGTCCCATAGACTTTCGGGGCTGGCTTTGAACCGCGATCCTCAGATCTCAGCCTCCTGGGTAGCTGGGATGACAGGCGTGAGCCACTGGCGCCCGGCTTGCAATTTTTACGTTTAAGACAATGAGGGAGCTAGGGCGCTCGGCGGGGAGGGGTGGCGACCTCCCCAGAACACGCGGGGGGGGGGCTCCGGGACCCCTGAGTGCCTGGGCCCGGTGTCAGTGGAGGGAGGCACGCATGTATTGACCACCTAAGTGCCACTGCTAGGAAGGACAGACGTCGCCAGTGCGAAGGGCCGGGTGCGTGGACCTCCGAGCCGGGCGGCGGGTTTCTTCCTCACCTTGCAACCCCTGGGAGCGGGGACAACCGGGACACAGCAACTTTCCTGGCTGAGCCTTGCGGGACGCTTCTGAGCGGTTGGCCCAGCTCCGCCCGCGGGGCACCCAGCCACCATCCCAACGCAGGTTTAAGCTTCCCGCACCCGCGAGGGTCCCCACGCAGAACCCCCCCAAACCCCGGGACCCCATCTGTCCTTCCAGGACGCAGGAGAGCGGGGCCAGCTTCCGGGACTTGCGGGGTGGAGGTGCCGGAAGTGGGGGTCCCAGGCTACCCTGAGGAGTTGAACCATGCACTCTCCCCACGTGCCTTCTCATTTTCTCTCGGCCACCCTAAGTGTGCAGGGCTGGGGGTGGGGTGGGGTGGGGGTGGAGAGGGAGGTGGTGATGGAGATGGAGCTGGTGATAGAGGGTGTGCCTGCGCGCGTGCTGAAACTGGAGATTGCCTAGTGCCCAATGGAATGGATTTCTAGCTGGTGTCACGTTAGTAGCCACACGCACACACACGCACACGCGCATACACACACGCACACGCACACCGTGGGATTGTAGGAAAACAAGTTGTGTCATGGAGAAGAAAGTTGGCTCTGAAGGTCGGGGCGCGTTGGTTCCTAGCGACTCGGAGAAAGAGGTGCGGGGGCCGCAGGGACTGGGGCCCATTTGTCACCCACCCCTGCCACAGTTGCCCCCTTCGATCGTCCCTTCCCTCCTTCCCCCCCGGGGCGCTGTGTGCCGCCTGTGTGCGCCTCCGAGCACCAGCGCTCGCTAGTGCAAGCGTGCAAGCGCAGTGTGAAATGCGGCCGGCCACGGCGGGTGGCGGGTGCGCTCTGCAAAAATATGAATAATCAACACATCGCTCACACCTCCGCTGAGAGCCGGGAGGGGCGCGAGGCCCCGCGGGCTGGGGGCGGGGACCCCCGGGGGTAAAAAGGGAGGGGGTATTCCAGAGCAGCTCCTCGGTTATCCTTCCTCAAGACTGAGCTGAGAAAATGCGGGGGGGGGGGAGGGAAGGAGGGAAAGAGGGTGCCGGTCTTGGGTCCTACTTAACTTTTTCCGGGGCGCAGGCCTCCTGCGCGGCCCGGGGTGGGAGGTGGGGTGGCGGGAAGGCGGCCACGGGGAGAGGAGTTTTTGTTCCTTGGATACCTGTACTCTCAGCTCCTCAGGAGGCTGACAGGCGAGTTCAGAAGTTCAAAGCCAACCTGGGCAGGAAAGGCTGTAAGACTCTGATATCCAATTAACACACACACACACACACACACACACACACACACACACACACACACACACACACAGAGCGCCAGAAGTGGAAGTGTGGCTCAAGTGGTCGAGCACCAGCAGTGAGGGGAACAGCTAAGTAAGGTAGGTAGCGCACTTAGGCCCTGAGTTCAACCCTCTAACACACACACACACACACACACACACACACACACACACACACACACACACAGTATCAGTCAGCGCCCCTTCTCATTTTGATCATTTTAAAAGCAGGACACCCAAATCCCACTTGAGGTGAGCACAAATGGGCAGGAGTGGAGGTCCTGCCTGGCTCTTCCTGTCTCGCCGGCTCGTGGCACCCCGGGAGGCCACTTTGTCCCCCATGGCTGCCCCTACATGAAGGTCACGATGGAGCGGCCACCGCGGCCGTGTGACACAGGCGGCCAGCCGGCCAGCGGGGAGAATTCGGCCTAGCCGCAGCCACGCGCCCAGCTGGCGGGACGACCCACTACCCACAACCCCGAGAGGGGCTGGGTCCGCGAGTTAGTTGGCGCGTGGAAGCCGCACGCTCTCCGCACCCCCTGTGCCCCCCGCCCGCGCCCTCCCGCCGCCCGCCCGCGAGCCCAGCGCCTCCCCGGGGCCGCGGCTGTGCGGTGCCCGCGGGGACCTTTCCACGGTTCTGCGTGGGTCGGATGTCCTCGTTCTCGGCGCCCGGAATGAAGAGACTAGGAAGGACTTATTTGTTTATTTCATAAAGGGGAAGCGTGAAGGAGCCCGCAGGGAGAGGGGGAACGGGGAGACGCTTTCCTGGGGTTCGCGGGAGGGGGTGTTGATTATGGGGGAGCCCAATCTGGTATTCTCCCCACCTGGGGTAAATTGATTTCTGCACGGTTCCCGCTGGAATCTTCCTGAAGGTAATGTAAAAACCAGGAGCCGAATGTTCTTACCCCCCTGTCCCGAAAGGAAGTTGTTGGGCGGAGTTGGGGTGCAGGTCCAGCAACCAGCGAATCGCTTTCCCCTCCCCTAGAATGTGCACTTTAAAACACACACAGCTCATTGCGGGCAGGGGAAAAACAAAAAAAAAAAAGGCCCAGCACGCGGTTTGGATTGGGTGGGTCACGGACATGGGCTATTGACAAAAACAGAATCATGCCATAAAGTGTGGGTTCACTCTGCAGCCGGATTCCGAGGCCGCGAGCCGGCCTTTCCTGCTCGTCCGACGAAGAAAGAGCAATGACTCCAGCTTTAAAAAATTTTGGAAAACGGTTGTCCAAAGAGAAGCCACGGGGGCCTGCTTATTTGCTTTCCGCGACGCCGACGACGCGTCCCGGTGGATCGAATACTCCGGCTTGGGCTGCACCACGGGTGTGCGTGCGAATGGATGTGGGGGTGAGGGTATTAAGTGTGTGAATTTACCCCGGGGGGACCTCCCCCTTCCCCGTCCCCCGCCAGAGGAGATCGTGGCCTAGAGAGCATTGGCACAGGAACATTCGCACCAGCCCTCCCTTCCCCGCCTAGAAAGGGCACTGAGAGGCGGATGTGAAAGGCGAAGAAGGAAAACAAAACAAACAAACAAACAAACAAAACCTCCCCAACAATCCCGGAACTGAGCATTTTGGAGGGGTGAACAAAGAAGCAGGCAGGGTCAAAGGTCGAATGCCATGCCCACCACCCTGGTGTAGGCGTACAGACGGCGAGGAAGAACGGGCCCGGGGTTCACTTTCGATCTTTCACCCCCTGGGGCCAGGGGCTGCGGGGGGGGGCCGCAGCTCCGCAGCCCCGGGCGCAGAGCCGCGCGCGCACGCCGCACCCCCCGCTAGGCCAGGCTTGGGGGGGGGCGCAGCTGCGCCTTCTCGGCTCCCGCCGGGCGCGGTGGGGTTTGGGGTTGCAGGTTTGCGGGGCTGGTTGTTCGCCTGTCGCCGGAGGCGCTGGAGGGGAGGCGCCACCCCTGGGGCAGCCATCTCGCTGCGCACAGCAGCCGCCACTCACGCTCCTTCCGCGCGATGCGGGGCGGGGCGGGGCAGGTGGCCGGCCCCGCAGCCACCTCTTTCCAAAACCCAACCGGTTTGGTTGAAAAGCTCGCCGTTCTCCGAAGCACCGCCCCTCCCTCTGAGGAACTTCATCCTGGCCTAGGGCGAGCTGGGGTGCTGTGGGGGCCCAGTGCCCCGCGAGCCACGGGGAGGGCGCCCTGCGCGCGGCTGGCTACAGCGGTGCGCCCCACGCCCCAGCTCCCACCGAGTGCCACCCGCTGGGGCACCGAGACTTGTCCCTGGGGGTTGGAGCCGGGTTTGGGAGCGCCGCGCGCCACGGTCCGATTTGGAGAGGGGGGCAGCCGGCCGGCCGCCCGCAGAAAGGAGCAATTCATCCTCTTCCTGAGGGGCATCATTTGGGTGGCAGCTGTTACCGGCGAGAAAAGCTGGGCGTTCGCGACCCTGGCGCTGCCCTTTAACCTAAGTCAACCTAAGCCCAGGGCAGGCAGTCTGGGGCCGGGCGCACGGTTCCCCGGCGGGCCCTGGGGGGGACTCCCGGCACCATGCCCTAGCAGCTTGAAGGTTTGGTCCGTCAAATCTGCCCCCGCAGGGGGGCCACCAGGCCCATCTGCAAGTCTCGTGTAGGAGGGCTGCCCCCCCTCTGATGAGGAGCCCGGCGCCCTTGCCCCGGGGGGGCTGATCGTGGGTGCGGGGAGGTATGAAGAGTCGAGAGACTTGGAAGCAGAGGACTAGGTGGGTGACCAGTTTTTGCAGGGGAGGGGGATTCCAGAGTTGTTCTAGAACACAGCCGCCAAGTTGCAAAAAACCAGACATGAGATTTCATCCCAGAAGTTTCTCTCCCATCCTCTCTCTTCTTTCTTTGCACTTCTTTCTTTGCACAACTCCTGGCAAGGTTGTCATTACTATTATTATTTTATTATTACCACCACCACTATTACAAACCATCGGTGCCATTTTCTGGTATTCGATCTTACTGGTTCCCCTCAACCTTTGCTGTCCAACGTGGAAGATGAAGCTAGAGGCCTGGGGTCCCCAGTCCACGACCCCCAGTCCCTCGGCCCGGAGCGATCCCGCCCGCGCAGCCCGACGGCGCGGTTTGACCTCCCCCCGGGGTGACGTCGGGGGAGGGGAGGGCGCTGTCACTTTCTCAGGGAAGAGTCCGTCCAGGCGGTGGAGGCGCCCGGGCGCTGTGTCCTCTAGCGGTAAACTCCCGCAGTTCACCTAAAGATCTGGTCAAGAGCGGATTGACACTCCAATCTGACTCCTAGGAGGGGAGGCAGGGGGGTGTCTCCTGAACGTAATCCGGGGTTTCGCAGACGCCGGGTGCGTAACGAGGCCCGGAGACGCGGGCGCAGCCGCCCGCCCGCGCCGACAGCTGAAGGCTCCCGCGCGGCAGATGGTCTTTGAGCACAGATTTGCATTCATTGTCTTCAAATCTGTTTTCGCGCTGGCGTTCTAGATTTCAGCCGCCGATCTACACACAGATCAGAATACAAAAGGAAACGCAAGAAAATAACACCCAGCCGCGAGGGTTGCTGTGGTGGGGTGTGTGTTTTAATAGGCACTTGGAGCGGCCCCCGCCGTAGTTACAAAGCCGTCTAGGGTTTCAGCTGTTGGGCTGAGCCGCCGCCGCCGCCTCCCCAGCCACCAGCCCGCGACCACCGCGCGCGCGCCCCGGAAAAAGTCCCCAGGACGGCCCTGGGGTCGCCCCCCCCCGCTCCCCGGGGCCTGGAGGGGGGGATCGGTGAGCAGGCCCTCCCCCCGGGGGGACGGCGCCCCGGCCCCCTCGAGCCCCGCGGGCGATGCGCTGTCAGCATGCTCCCCCCCCCCCCGCGCACGGTGACACCCGGCCCCCGAGCACGCGCGCGCGGCGAGCCCGACGCCCGGTCCATTTGAACAACACTTTGGGATCCCTCCCATCCACACCCCACTCCCGAAGATCCCCTTCTTTAATAACTTGCGAGCCGCACGAATAACCTGGGCATCGGGCGCGAGGCTCCGGGGAGGGGTGCTCGAGGGAGGGGTGCTCGAGGGAGGGGTGCTGGGGGGGGTACTGTCCGTACTAATAAACCCCAGAGCGTAAGCGTGGCCGCCCTGCCGCACACCGGCCCGAGCCCCGGGATCGAAGATGCCGCCCCGCAGCCCACAAAATCCTCCACCTAGACGCGAACCCGCGGAGAAGGCTTCCCTGGCAGCTCATCCCCCGGACCCTACGCCGTCGCGGAGGCCAAGTTTGGGGAGACACCCCTCCCTCTCCCCCGTCCCACGCACCGCCGGAGCGCACCGGGTTCGGACCAGGACTCTGGCGCCCGCAGCTCTGCGTCCCCTTTCACCTCCCGGACCCGCGGCCTCGCCGAGCGTGGCGCGCGCCGCGGGCGGACGTCGGCCCGGGCGCCGGCCAATCCCGAGCGCCCATGCAAATGAGGCGCGTTAACGGACCCGCGGCTCCGCCTCCTGCGGCCGGGGCCGTAGTAACCATTCATGGGGGCCCGCGCGCGGCGGTAGCCCAGCTCCGCGGCGCTCGCAAGCCACCGCCTCCTCGCGGCTCCGGGTCTTCCCTTTCCTTTTACAACCGATCCTGCTGGGGATTTTTTCCCCCCTCTTCTCCTTCCCTTTCCTAAATTGGAACGGTGGGGAGGAGCGGGGAGGGGGAGCTGGGGGGGGGAAGGAAGGGGTGGGGAGGGGGAACGATTAGGCGGCGATCAATCTCCTCCCGTTTCTCCCGGCACAGGTGATGCTTCTAAACCGTGGCTACTTTCTGGCGGTCGCCGTGCGGCGGGGAGGATGCGAGCGCGCTAGGCGCCACGGCCTGCGGCGGCGCGTCTGAACTCGCGCGGGAGGTGCACCAAACTTGGACCGCAGCACCGCGCCTGGCGCGTGCAGCCAGGCGCCGCTTTGCTGTCCTCCTCTTCCTCCTCCTCCTCCTCCGCCTCCTTTTTAATTTTTTTTCTTTCTTCCATTTTTTAAAAAAACATTTTTTTCTTACTTGCACGCGAGATCCAAACTTGGGCACTTGATTCCCTTTCTCGGATTGCTTTTTGGAGAAGACGGTTTTCCTGGGCGCCGTTGGAGATTCGAGGCAGGCCGGGTGTGGTGGTGAACTCATTATTATTATTATTACTTTTTAATTTTTTCCGAAGAAGGCGACAGAAAAAAAAAAGATCAGACTTTTTAAATGTTTGGGATTCAAGATACTTTAGGAAGAGGCCCGGCTCTGAAGGAGAAAGCTCTGGGCGCCGAGATGGATTCGGTCAGGTCCTGGGTCCGGAACGTCGGGGTCGTGGACGCCAATGTGGCCGCGCAGAGGTAACCGGCTCGCCGCACCAACGGGATCGGTTCAGAATCTCGGGTCCCCGCCGCCCCTGTCCGTCCTCCCCTCCCTATCCCCCCCCCCGTCCCCGGCACCCCTTCTCCTCCCGGCCCCCCACCGCGCCCCCTTTCCCCCTCCGAGGTCCGGGTCGCTCGCGCGCGCGCGAGGGCTTCACGGGGAGGTCGCTGCGGTGCGGGGACTCATCCTTCACTAGCATCGGAGTCTGCCCCGCGTCTCCCACTTATGTGGGACCCCAAAACAAACATCAACCCACTCATCGAAATTAAGTAGCGCCGGGGCTGTCACAGCCCTGACCGTCCCCGCGACACCCGGCCGGGCTCTCCGGGCGGCGCGAGGCCGTCCGAACCGGCAGCGGCGTCCCTGGCACTGGCCGCGGGCGAGCGCCGCTCCTCCCGCACCTTCCCGCACCTTCCCGCGGGGTTCCCTGACGCCGGGAACCCAGCTGCCAGATGGCGGCGGCGAGACGCCGGAGCAGCTGCCGGGAAGACGAGGCCGGGCGGGGGCCAGGCGGGAGGACCCGGAGTGGAAGAGCGAGCGAGGGAGCGAGCGCGGTCCGGACGCTCGGAGGCGGGGGCGACGCGGAGAAAGCCGCGGGAGTCGCGGAGGAAGAGGGCGGCGGAGCGGCCGCGCGGCCCCGGCC